>NC_079213.1:34223189-34230689 GCF_029633865.1 Lampris incognitus | reverse complement strand
AAAAGAGTGAAAGGGCAGAAAGAAACTAAACCAGAACAAAACCCTCAGGGAGACAGTTTCTGGACAAATGTGGAGACAGTAAGTCTGCACAGCGGAGAGGGACAGCGTATCGACACAACATGGACGAGGTGATATGAGACTGGAAGCCATATGGCGTTGTGGTAATAAGGTGATATAACTTAAATGTTGGCATTGCCTGTCTTAAAGGCTGCTTTACAGTAAAGCGAGAGGGCTTTTCTCCCGCTTCCGGTGAGGGAAGATGGCGGCGCGAACTTACGTTTGCTGCAGCCTCGCCCAGTAGCGTCCATGCAGTGTCTTTGTCCACGTCTGTGTCTAAGTGTGTCTTGGTTTGATGGCTGGGAGAGCTGGTGCTGGATCAGCTGGGGGAGCTTGGTCTGCTGCATCCTGTGGGCCCAGGGACCATGGCCTGTCTTGGAGCTGTGCCCAAGGAGGAAGCACCGAGGGCGGTCTGACAGCATGAGGAAGCAGGGCAGGCCAAGCTAACTGCTAGCTCATGCAGACCAGCAGTTCCAACAGTCATCCTGGCTGGTGTTCCTTCTCTGGACAGAGGAATGTTTGGACTGTGTTGTCAACTGTCTTTTTTTTTTTTTTTTGCTTCGTTCTCTCTGTTTTGTATGTTTTTGGTGGTGTTGTTTTTGGGAAATTTGGGATGTGTGTTTATGTCTTTTGTGTCGCACTGCTGTGGGCTGGGGGAAATTGAATTTTGTTTCTTTTGTGTTCACGGGTACATGAAAGAAACGACAATAAATTGTTACTGATCCCTGATTCCTGATCCCAGATTCGTGATCCCTGAGCCCTGATTACTGATCCTTGATCCCTGAGCCCTGATTCCTGATTCCTGGTCCCTGATCCCTGATTCCTGGTCCCTGATCCTTGATCCCTGATTCCTGATCCCTGTTCCTTGATTCCTGATCCCTGATCCCCGATTCCTGGTCCCTGATCCTTGATTCCTGATTCCTGATCCTTGATTCCTGATCCCTGATTCCTGATCCCTGGTCCCTGATCCTTGATTCCTGATCCCTGATCCCTGGTCCCTGATACTTGATTCGTGATCCCTGATCCCTGATCCCTGATTCCAGTGTTGTAGTGAAATGAATAGTGAACGTCTCTCCCTGCTTGGTCATCACATCCACATCACTAATGACCATTTATCAACAACGTCTCATGGAAACATCTTATGAAAGCACCACTAGTCATGCAGAAAACACCGTCACATAGCAACACAGATATCCCGTTAGAAATGTCGTCCCGTCTCAGCGTACAGAGAGAGAGAGAGAGGGATTAGAAGAGGGATTAGAAGAGGGATTAGACGTGGCGTAGTGGTCCATGCCACTCTTATCCAGAGGTTATTCTGCATGTTCGTCACACCACCTGAGCAACTGGACTCAGAGTAAGTGAGGTTGATGCAAGGAAGCAGGTTTTGAGGGGTGAGATGTGTGTAGATGTAACAAGATGTAGTAAGCACCATGGTAACAGACAGGAAGACAGAAGAGACAGACAGGAAGACAGAAGGGCATGGGTGTGTGGAGAGAGGAAGTTAAGGTGGTGTGTGTTTGTGTAGTTGGAGCCAGTGCACTGGAGCTGCTCTTGCTCCTCTTTCTCCTGTCTTAATGAGGTGTCTTAATGAGGTGTCTTAATGAGGAGTCTGAGAGTTTGCCTTATGGAGCCTGAGCCTCTTTTACGCTGTGTGTGGACGTGCTCGTGATGTCCTCCAGTCAGGCTGGCTGGGCGTCCATGTGGAGGAAGTGGAGGTAGAAGTTGTGGGGAGATGCTGCTCACATGGCCTCCATCATGATGGAGCAGTGATGGTGCTACTGACAGCCAACACGTCTTGAACATGTGTGTGTGTGTGTGTGTGTGTGTGTGTGTGTGTGTGTGTGTGTGTAACAGTACACTATAAGACTGTATCAGCCTGCACACGCCAGTCTGCCCTGCTGTGTCTGTGTGAGCGCTGCATGAGTGCAGTTGTGTAAAGGCCTGTACCTCTCTTTCTGCATGTGTGTGCGTGCGTGTGTACACGTGTGTGTGCATGTGTGCGCACGTGTGTGTGAGTGTGTGTGTGAGAGACAGAGTGTGTGAGTTTGTGTGTGTGTGTGTGTGAGAGAGTGTGTGTGTGTGTGTGTGTGTGTGTGAGAAAGAGAGAGTGTGTGTGTATGTGTGTGTGTGTGGGAGTGCGTGAGTGTGTGTGTGTGTGTGTAAGAGAGAGTGTGTGAGTGTGTGTGTGTGCATGTGTGCATGTGTGTCTTTGTGTGTGTGTGTGTGTGTGTGAGAGAGAGAGAGAGAGAGAGAGAGAGAGAGAGAGAGAGAGAGAGAGAGAGAGAGAGAGAGAGAGTGTGTGTGTGTGTGTTTGTGGGTGTGTGTGTGTGAGTGTGTGCGTGTGTGGTGTGTGTGTGTGTGTGTGTGTGAGAGAGAGAGTGTCAGAGTGTGTGTGTGCGTGTGTGCATGTGTGTGTCTGTGTGTGTGAGTGTGTGCGTGTGTGGTGTGTGTGTATGTGTGTGTGTGTGTGTGTGAGTGAGAGTGTCAGAGCGTGTGTGTGCGTGCGTGCGTGCGTGCGTGTGGTGCGTGTGTGTGTGTGTGTGTGTGTGTGTGTGAGAGAGAGTGTCAGAGTGTGTGTGTGAGTGTGCACATGTGTGTGTGCATGTGTGTTTGTGTGTGTGTGTGATGTGTGTGGTTTGTGTGTGTGTGTGAGTGTGTGTGTGTGTACATGTGTGCATGTGAGTGTTTGTGTGTGTGTGTGTGTGTGAGTGTGAGTGTATGCGTGTGTGCGTGTGTGTGTGGTGTGTGTGGTTTGTGTGTGTGTGTGTGTGTGTTTCACACCATCAGCGTCAGGGTGGGTGCCAGGTCCTGCCCTCCGGCAGCATGGCAGGCAGGGTGTCAGCCAGCTCTGCAGCAGGCTGAAAGGAAGTGTTATGTAGATTTGGGCTTATGTAATGTGAATAACCCCCCCAACCCCTAGCCCCCCCGCCCCCCCCATTCTTTTTGTCCCTTCCTGTTAAGTCCCAGAGAAAGAGCCAAGGGTCAAAACCTGAAAACTGTGAGGGTCGTGCAAGAGGAAGCAGGGGACACGAGAAGCTGCATGGATGCAAAACTCAAGAAGTGTGCTCGCTGACATGCACACCTGCACAGGTGCTGAGCAGGGCCCCACCCCGAGTCTGCTGAGGTGACCCAAGTGGAGCCTGTCTGGAAGACAGGTTGTTGTGGCCCCCTTGGTTTCCTTGACACTGACTGGCTGGAAGTGAGCACCAGATGCCATTACAGTACATACCAGACATGTGTCTGTCAATCTGGACACAAGGTCTGTTGAGGGAAACGTCCCATCATAATCTCTTCAGCCTCACCTGACTGCAGGTACCCCCACCCTTATAAACTATACGCTGACTGCAGGTACCCCCACCCTTATAAACTATACGCTGACTGCAGGTACCCCCACCCTTATAAACAATACACTAACTGCAGGTACCCCCACCCTTATAAACAATACACTGACTGCAGGTACCCCACCCTTATAAACAATACAGTGACTGCAGGTACCCCACCCTTATAAACAATACAGTGACTGCAGGTGTCCCCACCCTTATAAACAATACAGTGACTGCAGGTACCCCCACCCTTATAAACAATACACTGACTGCAGATACACCCACCCTTATAAACAGTACAGTGACTGCAGGTACCCCCACCCTTATAAACAATACAGTGGCTGCAGGTACCCCCACCCTTATAAACAATATAGTGACTGCAGGTACCCCACCCTTATAAACAATATAGTGACTGCAGGTGTCCCCACCCTTATAAACAATACAGTGACTGCAGGTACCCCCACCCTTATAAACAATACAGTGACTGCAGGTACCCCCACCCTTATAAACAATACAGTGACTGCAGGTACCCCCACCCTTATAAACAATACAGTGACTACAGGTACCCCCACCCTTATAAACAATACAGCTGCAAAATGACTGATACCAACGATCAGTTTCATATGCAAATTGCCGTGACCATTAACTGGGGTTACAGTGGCCATGTGTACTATTCACAGAGGGTTGGGGAATAGTTGCAAGTGTTCCCCAGAATAGATGGAGTCGTCAGGCCAGGACTCCACAGTCTACACCCACCTACAGGCCAGCAGCCATTCTTCAGGGATGAGGATGTGCACATCCTTGATAAGGAGGAATGCTAGTTTGAACTGGGAGTCAAAGAGACCATCTATGTGAAGAGGGAACGACCGGGTGTCCAGTTGGCGTGGCAGTCTATTCCGTTGCCTACCAACACGGGGATTGCCGGTTCGAATCCCCGTGTTACCTCCGGCTTGGTCGGGCGCCCCCACCGACACAATTGGCCGTGTCTGCGGGTGGGAAGCCAGATGTGGATATGTGTCCTGGTTGCTGTACTAGCTCCTCCTCTGGTCTATCAGGGCGCCTGTTCAGGGGGGAGGGGGAACTGGGGGGATTAGCATGATGCTCCCACGCGCTACGTCCCCCTGATGAAACTCTTCGCTGTCAGGTGAAAAGAAGTGGCTGATGACTCCACATGTATGGGAGGAGGCATGTGGTAGTCTGCAGCCCTCCCCGGATGGGCAGAGGGGGTGGAGCAGTGACCGGGACGGCTCGGAAGAGTGGGGTAACTGACCAAGTACAATTGGGGAGAAGAAGTGGCACAAAAAAAATAGGGACGACCATCCCTGAACCGGGGGGGGGGGGCTAAGAGTACATCAGGGCCCTGATACCAGGCCATCGGCCAGTTGGTGAGCGTCTGTGACCCTGGTTTTTGCGGTGAGTCCTGCGCCGTCGGTGCTAGTCGGATCCCAGTCGGCAGCTTTTCGGCCGATTCAGCATACTGAATGGGCGGAGCCTGGCGGTGAGAGAGTTCACTCTGATTGGCTGTTCAGCTTAGCGACTCAGTGCAGAATGTGCATGCTAGCTGGCCGTCGGCTGTAGTCTTTGCGTTGTGTTCAAGTGCTACTTTTTGGTCCCATACGGCAGGTGACATGAGGCGACGCAACAGTCGGCCTTCATCGCCGCTAGTCGGTTTGGTGTGTCTGGATGACTGGTGACTGGTGAAGCGTATCTGTCAGTAAACCTTGTGTCCAGATGAACTGACACAACTTCCTGGGATTTCCTTACCCTGAGCATGCATCAAGACATGCAGTACGTGACCTTTTGGCAGTCGGACCTCGCCAACTGAAGAGGTCAACCATGACACCAGCCACTGCAGCAGGCACATCTGCTCAGCTTTGGACTCCTAAGGCAACTGTGCAGATGCTCACCACACTCCCATGTCCGCCTCTTACCTTCTCTACAGCAACAATAGAAGTGAGATGCACACACACAGTCCTACTGCATACTACAACTCCAGCAAATCAACATGGAGTCCTCATTGAAAGGTTTTATTGCAACAATAACAAACCAAAATGTGAATCATGTGAAGTAGCCCGGGCCAGTTGTCCTGTCTGGATCCTGCAGAGGATGCAGCAGCGGAGCAGATGGCAGCATGGGCTCACTGACATGTCTGTATTATATTACAGAACTGTATGAACTACCTATGTGGGTCTCAAGTGCCAAGTGACCTTTGGGCTCATCTTCTTCATGTGATCCTTGCTCATTATACTGGTCATGCCTCCCGTGGTGGCTGTTCTGAGGTCCTGCAACCAGTGTGCGAGGGTTTTATGGTCGGCTAGACTGTGGTATGCTCAGAGGAAGCTGCAGTGTTTGTGTATAAATTGTGGGTTGATGTCTTGCTTGGTGTGTGCGCCTGTGTGTGTGCGCCTGTGTGTGTGTGTGTGTGTGTGTGTGTGTGTGTGTGTGTGTGTGTGTGTGTGTGTGTGTGTGTGTGTGTGTGTGTGTGTGTTTGTGTGTGTGTGTATGTGTGTATGTGTGTGTAAATGTGCATGTGTGTGCATGTGTGTGTGCAAGTGTGTGCCTGTGTGTGTATGTGTGTATGTCTGTTTGTGTGTGTGCATGTGTGTGTGCGTGCGTGTGTGCATGTGTGTGCATGTGTGTATGTGTGTGTGCATGCATGTGTGTGTGTGCATGTGTGCATGCATGTGTGTGTGTGTGAATGTTTGCGCGCGCGCGCGTGTGTGTGTAGTGTTCATGTCTACATGGGCATTCCTGTGTTTATAGACGCATGTGCTTTAACATGTGTGCACGTGAGCATGACCGCTGACATGAACTGGACCGGGCGAGACAAGTGTTCCTCACAGATGTGCTAGACAGGGTCTGGCCTTGGTGTGTGTTGAGAGTCAAACTGAGGTCTGGTAATTCTGCCAGGGAGTTGTGTATGTGTGTGTGACTGTGTTGGTTGGGATGTGTGTATTTATAAACCAGAGGCCTCTCCACAGCCGTCACACTGACCTCTACCATGGAGCCACTGGTAACATTATGCCCCTCTGTCAGGAGGAGGGGAGACGGGAGGGGAGGACAAGAGGAGAGAAAGTGAGAGAAGAAAAGGCTAGACTAGTATCAGGGGAGAATATTGAATGACAGGGTGAAGAGAAATTGTTTTAAGGTGAAAGAAGTGACACACACAGACAGAGAGAGAAAGAGAGACGTGGAGATTGGAATTTGAGCTTGCAAAAACCTTTACTAAAAAACTTGTGAAAATCCAAACATTCCTTCCATAACAAAAATATGGTACAGTACAGTGCAGACCACAGCAATTTCATCACCTACCTAAAAATGGGGTTAAATATGAAGTCATCACCTGCCCCAGAACATATTGCATCATTATAACACCACTTTTTGATATTATCACCCGTGTTACTCATTCCTTTAAAAAAAATCTAAAATTGGGGTGTCTGGGTAGTGTAGCAGTCTATTCCGTTGCCTACCAACATAGGGATCACCGGTTTGAATCCCCGTGTTACCTCCGTCTTGGTCGGGCATCCCTACAGACACAATTGGCCGTGTCTGCAGATGGGAAGCCTGATGTGGGTATGTGTCCTGGTCGCTGCACTAGCGCCTCCTCTGGTCGGTTGGAGGGCCCGTTCGATGGGGAGGGGAACTCGGAAGAATTGTGTGATCCTCCCACGTGAAACTCCTCACTGTCAGGTGAAAAGAAGCGGCTGGCGACTTTACATGTATAGCAGGAGACATATGGTAGTCTGCAGCCTTCCCCGGATCGGCAGAGGGGGTGTAGCAGCGACCAGGACGGCTCGGAAGAGTGGGGTAATTGGCCAGATACAACTGGGAAGCAAAGAGGGGGAAAAAAATCTCAAAAAAGTTAAAAAATATATTTTTTTAATCTGAAATTCAATAGACAGTGAATACAACATCCCTGAGAATGAGCAACCCTGTCTTATCCCCCTACGCACTTTGAAAGGGGCACTTAGACCTCCATTAATTTTCAGCACACTCTCAATGTCCTGGTACAAAACCTTGATCCTAGCTATAAGCCCTGGGCTGAGACCAAATTTCTCCAAAGTCTTCCAGAGGTAAAGGCGCTCAACCCCGTCAAAAACTTCTTCCTGGTCTAGAGAAA
>NC_079213.1:34195901-34222989 GCF_029633865.1 Lampris incognitus | reverse complement strand
ATGTAAAACCCTCCATACTGGTTTCACATCACTGCCCACAACTAGTTCTTGTCTCCACACTTTGTCAACTTTCCCACCCAATTTCCATTTGTTCAGTGCTTTCACTCAACAATAATACACAGTTTTTTTCCCCTTTAAGTGTGTACAAGTCCACATATTTACAGTCAATCACATTTAATAAAGGTCCTGAGAATCTATCCAGATTTGGAACAAAGCCCAGCTCTGGAAATGGATCATTTTCATCAGGAGTGTCCACTCTGCCACTGTACTCCTGCAGCGTCTTAACCTCCTCCTCTGTCAGTCTCTCAAACCACCTATTTAAAATGTTCCTGGTCTGTCCAATAGATCTCTGCCCGAGAAGAGAATCCACATCCTGGGTGTCAGTTAGTCCAGGACCAGCTACATACACTATTCTCCTCACAGTGACCACTCCAGTGGTACATAGTGTGCTGGTGGGACCTGGTGTTGTGCCACCTTGAACATCCATTCTGGCCCCATCAATGAGTGGCTCTTCAAATAGCCAGTACAAACAGCTTGTAGACTCCAGTCTCTTCCATTTAAATAAATTCCATGTCTTTAATACACTCTTGAAGCACCCAATGTACCTTGTCCCAGAAAAAAAGCCACTAAGATGGCTTGACGTTTTTTGTGTTAGGCCTTTGTGTGGCTCCATGCAAGTCATCCTATGCCACAGAGCAGAAGCTATCTGGTTATTAGTTACTAGTGTCCTGCTTCTAAAGGACAATTGTTGCTTCAGCCGTTTCCATTTATTTAACCTTCCTTCAACTTTCTCTACCACACCCTCCCAGTTCTTCTGGACTATGGTCACATTGCCAAATTACACTCCAAGATATCTGAAACCATCCCTCTTCCATGTCAACCCCCCCGGTAGACTTGGCAGATCCCCCTTCAACTCCCTACTGCCAGTGTGTCACTCTTTTTTTCCAATTGACCTTTGTAGCTGATATGGTTCCAAAATCTTTCCCTCCAGTATTTGTATCTCTCCCACGTTTCAGACAAAACAATGATATCATCTGCATAAGCTGATAAAATGTCTTTTTCTAAAATCCTTTAAAAACCGACCTTCAACTCTATCCCTTACATGGGTTTAATGAATACAACATCCCTGAGAGTGAACAGCCCTTTCTCACCTCCCTATGCACTTTGAAAGGGGCACTTTTACCTCAATTAACTTTCGACACACTCTCGATGTCCTGGTACAAAATCTTGATCATAGCTATAAGTCCTGGGCTGAGACAAAATTCTCCAATGTCTTCCAGAATTAAAAGTGCTCAACCCGCCAAAAGCTGTTTCCTGGTTCACAGAAATAAGACCAGTTTCAAAGTCCAAAGAACTAGAGATGTTCAAGACAGCTTGAATTAAAGACACGTTGTCCAAAAAGAGCCTACCAGGCACACAGTATGTCTGATCTTGGTGAATTACTAAGTATATCATCTCTCTCAGTCTGTTGACCAGCGCTTTGGACAGGATTTTATAGTCCGTACAGAGAAGAGACACAAGACGCCGGTGTTTGATCTCTTGTAGATCTCCTTTGTTAAGAGAGCTATTACTGCTCTCCTGCACCTTAGCAGTAGCAACATGTCTGTAAGCCTCTCATTAAAAACTATCAAAAGACCTTCACCCATCTTCCCTCAGAACTCTTTATAAAACTGCTGGAATCCAGTCAACGCCAGGGGTATTTCCCCCTTCCATGCCCTGCAGGGCTGTGAAAAGTTCTTGTAGCACCAGTGGCTCTCCCAGCTCAGCATTCATTTCTTCAGGGACTCTGGGAAAATTCTCAGGGACTTTGGGAAAATTCTCACAGAAGTATGCAAACAGTTCTTTGTCTTCTTTCTTTAAAAAAAAACTTGAGCGGTCAGAAATTAGACAAATTTGTCATCAGACAAACAAGCGTGGGTTAAAACGCCAGGGTGCACGGGACTCAGGTCCTCCACCTACTGCTAAATCTAAAGTCAGTGGGGTGTGGTCTGATATGACAATAGAAATTGAGAACATGAACGAACAGAGGGTATGAGTCTATTGTCGAGGAAAAAGTAATCAATGCGGGTGTAAGCATGATGGACAGGGGAGAAATATTTCTACTCCCTACCTGTGGGGTTTAAAAAAAAACGCCAGGAGTCTGTAACAGAATATTCCTGAAGAAAAGCTTTAATAACTTTAGACGATTTAGACGGATTGCTAGGTTTATTGGTGGACCGATCTAAAGGACCCAACCAACAGTTACCCCCCCCCCCCCCCAGGACTAGAAGGTGTGAGGACATATCTGGAAGCTTAGGGGGAAAAAGTGCGAAAAAAGTTATTGTCGTCCCGATTTGGTACATATACTTTGGCAAGAATCAACTTCGTATTATAGACGCTTCCAGTGACGATAATATATCTACTATTGGTATCTATGGTGACACTGGTGGAAACAAAAGGTACAGATTTGTGTATTAGAACAACAGCGCCTCTAGCTTTGCTTTGGAAAGCGGAGTGATATAATTGGCCAACCGAGCCCTTCCGCATCCTAGAGTGATCCGAGACCTTCAAGTGAGTCTCCTGCAAGAATGCAACCTGAGCTCCCAAATGCTGGAGATGGTGGAGCGCACTCTACTACGCTTTATTGGTTGATTTAGATCTTTACAGTTCCAGCTAGAAAGCTTAAGTGTATTCCCAGCTGACTGCCCTTTTACGTTAGACTGTTGGGTCACCCTTTGAAAAGAGAAAAAGTGAATATCGCACTTTAAGTACCATTAGAAGACCAAACGTAACATACATGACAAAGAACAAGAACAAGTGAACTAATGAACTTTCTCCCACCTGCTGAAGCATCTTCCCAAACAAGACGCGCACACCTCCCCCTATACAAGCTCCTGAGTACTTCCTAAGAAACATATAAGACCTAGTAGCCAATTAAAACTCCATCCAAGCCCAGGTAGTGACAATTATACAGTAGTAAACAAATACGTTTTAAAAAAAAGCACACCCTACCAATACAGGCAAGTTAAATAAGCTGTGTTAAACCAAAAACACAAGCAGCATGACAGCTTGTGGCCTACAGTGTTTCTCGTAAAAACCAAGTGAATAAAATTTTAAAAAAAAGATAATAAATAAAACTCCTCCTCAAACATACATAGAAGGTTATAGACTGGATATCATTGGGGGGGAAATGAATACATCCTATATGGGAATTGTTTTGAAAAGGTTCAGGATATTGGGGGGAAAAATGAATACATCCTATCTGAAAATTGAAAATCCTATGTGGGAATTGTATTGAAAAGGTTCATTTAACATAGGTTTACGAATATTTGCTGTCAAAGAATATTTGGGTAGAGGTTAAGTGTTAGCCCCATCGATTCCGTTACTCTGGGTTGGAGGGGCGGCCCTCTCCCTCAAGTCTGTGTTTACAAAGTCAACCACAGCAGCTGGATCAGTGAACTTGTGGATAGCTCCACTTGGTAGAGTGATCCTAAACTTGGCCGGGCAGAAGAGGCCATATTTAATACCTGGGCAGGAGTGCAGTAGGCCTTTACTGTTTCCAAACTCTGAGTATTTCTTGGCCATGGATAGGTCAAAGTCAGGGAAGATGGAAAGTCTCCTGCTTTGGTGCGGGAGAGGGGCAGCTTCCCTGCCCAGCGCATGATCTGTTCTTTGACGCGAAAATAGTGAACTCTGATGATAAAAGGTCATGGTGGGCCCCCATGCATGGACTTCTTTCAAAGGGATCTGTGGGCGTGGTCCAAGAGGGGCGTTTCATCCAGGGTTAGCATGTCCTGCAGAAGTTGAGTAATGAACTCTTTCAGGTGGAGACCCTCCAAACCCTCTGAGACGCCCACCAGGCAAATGTTATTGTGTCTTGACCTTTCCTCTAGGTCGTCACATTTAGCTTGGAGCACTTTAACTTCACCTTTAAGAGTATTTATTCACTGTGCTGCCGAGAATAATTAAGTCATCACTGCAGGTGGAAGCTGCTCAACTATCTGAAGGTCCTTTATGGCAGAGCCCTGCGAGTTCACTGTTGTCTGTAATGTAGCAATGTGTGGTGATACACAATTGAGGGTAGATTCACCAGGGGCTGCTGCTCCTTTAAGGCAGACGTTCAGAGTGCTGACGTAGGCACTGCTTAGAGTTTCCGGGGTGGAGCCATGTTTGCAGCAGCCTAGCGGTTAGTTGGTTGTCATGAGAGATTGTGCTGTATCGGTGTCGTTTTGTGTGGCGAGTAAACGGAACTGACTCGACTCGATCCGTCCGTCTCCTCATTCCTGCACTCCCACAAATAGATGATTTTAGCCCATCTTTTATTAAAGTCATTTCTGAGCAGTGTTTTGGAAAATATGTCAATTTTTGAATCCAGTTTATCGTATGTGTCCCGCTTTAGTCCTTCAAGTGCTTTGGTGAACGTTTCCAGGTTAAGTGGCGCGCCCTGGTCATTACAAATCTCCTCGCCTCTTGGCGAGTCGTTTTGCGAGGTTGGTCGCTTGAGCAAGGTTGGGGCTCCGCCGAGGCCCGCCTCCGTAGGGTTCCTTGCAGGCGGACTCTTGGAGATTTCTTTCTTATCACTCATTTTAGCAATCTATCAGTCGGCCTGCAGGGTTCTGTTTATACTTCTAAGAACACAGTCCGATAGGAATGGTCAGTTTACAGACCAGTTGGTAAAGCTGACTATATTTACGACAGTAGTGCCATTAGCGGCAGAGTTAGCTAGCAAGCGATGTTAGCGGAAGTGCTAGCAGGGAAGTAGCGTCTTTATTTAGCGTCGCAATTTACTCGCTTCTTCTTCGTTTTGGAGGGAAACGTGACATAAGCTTCCTCCGCGAGCAAAACAAATCCCGACGTGACAGGAAGTGACAGGAAGTGTATTCGTGAGGGTCAACTGTGTTCGCAGCTCCCGTCAACGCCGGGTGACGTTAGCTGGCTCAGGAAAGTCCAAGGCGTCATCTGCGGCCTGCTTCGGTAGTTACTCAAAAGTGGTTTACAGCCATTAGTTGTCGTTCGAAAGAGCAACGGGAGTCAACAGATACTAATAATATATGTTAATTGATGTTGATATACTTTAATGCTCACCATAGGGGAATTACGCTCGGCATTTAACCCATCCTAGCCGTGTAGCTAGGAGCAGTGCAGCATCGGGAACCAGCTCCAGTGCGTCTTGCCCTGCCTCGGTCAGGAGCACAGACAGGGGTATGAACCCTCACATGCATGTATTTCTGATGGTGGGGGAAACCGGAGCACCCGGAGAAAACCCACCGCAGACACGGAGAGAACATGCAAGCTCCACACAGAGGACGACCCCCAAGGTCGTCCTCTGTGTGGAGGGGGTTCGAACCCAGGTCCTTCTTGCTGTGAGACGACGGCGCTAACCACCGTGCCGCCGTAAGGTAGTACTTCCATAAATTAAGGTAAAACTGCTTTAAATTAAATAACTTTTGCCATTACTTGGCGGTGCTTAGGGGAAAGTGTCCTCATCCATTGTGCTCAACAGCGCCCCCAGCGTTTGCCTTTTCAAAGCTGTCTACAAATATGACCACGACATTGCTCATTGGAGCAGCAGACTTAACGCTGCGGTAACCCAGAAACTGCCCTACGACCAAAGAGCAGTCCTCCACTGAACAAGGGACAGCCAGCACCATCTTAATGCCGTGCTTCCTGCTCAGTTTGGTCAGATCCAGATCCAGCACGCCGACCAGCAAATGCTGGGCGACTACAAACACACACAATACCCCTAAAAAAACTCCCTATATACATGCCCAAAATAAAACCCTACATTACACACTATTTACAATATTTACAAGGAACGATAAAGATAGAAAAAAAGTTTGAAAGTCACTCCACTGACACGCTCTGCTCACCCCCATCCACTCAGAGAGAGAGAGAGAGAGAAAACCACCCAGTTTAGACAGGAGCTGATCTGCATTCCTAAAGGCAGGGCTGTTACCTCAGCAGGCCAGCCCGCCGCCTAGCCCTGTGTGCCAGGCCAGGCTGGCTGAGGTCGAACCTGTCTGGACGTACAACATGTCCACCGTAGGAGCCAGATTGGGTCATCTAGGAAAGTGTGTTCAAGTGTGGGTGCGGGCCTCTGTGTGCGCTTGTGTTTTGACTTGATGTTAAAGACTATCTACAGACAAGCATGACCAAGCAGACAGAAGGAGGGCGGGGTGGTGTGTGTGCATCCACGTAAGGGGGTGGGGGTTTTAAAGATAGCAGAAACTATTTTTAAGACATGAAGTGTCACATACCAGCCATGTGCAAGACTACCCCTCCCCCATCCTAACCCCACCTTTCTGTCTGTTATGAGGGGGGGGGGTCATGGGACAGTGGGTGTTCCCTCTGAGATTATGACTGCCTACACATGTGACCATGCATTTATATACAGCACTGTTTTTTCCACTCAGTGAGTCATCACAGTACCATTTGAACACAGTGTCTGTTTCCAAAATGGATTTTCTGGAAATAAATATCCACGTTTTGATTTACATGTAATGCAAATTCAGTGATATGTCGATATCAGCTTAGATGCCATCCCTTGAGCATCATCTTGAACCCCATATCTCTGCTACACCAACCCGCTGTAATCAAAACAACAAGTCCGCCAACCCATAAGATCACATAGCAGGTCGTTTGTCCTCTAATACGACCCACAGGAGCGTTTCCTCAATTAGCGCCCCTACCGGCGGCAGGAGATTTGTCACAGATACTTTTCGCCTCTGTGCATTGTGGGTTTTTAAAACAATGTGAGAACAATAGAACATGTAGTCAGTGCGTTTTTGTGTTGTTTTGCTGTCTAGTATAGTAACTAAGATTGCTATTGGCAGTATGTTTACCTATGGATGACATCATAAGAGCTAACTTAAGTTTAGCCAAGAGTTAGAAAGTCAGCTAGCGTGGACGTTATAACCGCCATGTGACATTAAACTTTGCTTTTATTAATATTCGTTCTCGTGAGAGCTTATGGAAGGAGATGCTTATTGTTGCAGGAAAATAACGTGTTATAATACGGAGGACCACGAGGAGGTATCTTAAAACGTAACTATAGGTCGTAATAAGCTGCTTGTACACACGACCTATGGGGTCGTTTTTCGGTGGAGGACAGTCTCGATCAAAACAGTTTGCCCTGCAGCGGTTCTCCTGCAAAAGGAAAAGTGTTTATCAGAGCGCTTAGTAGGAGTTTGCTTCCTGTCGAAGATCATATTGGCGGTGAGCAGCTCAGAGGATCACCTCAACTACCATCACCTGGTTTGATTTCCCTCTCTTAGTGAAGTTGCATTATTCTAATATCACACAAGGTGTGGTGGGCCCCCCATAAACCCTCTCCTCATATGCTCCGTCTTCCTCTACCACACCGATGGCAGGGGAAAGAGTGGAAATGAGGGGGGAGTTATTCCATCCATCCATTATCTGAACCGCTTATCCTGCTCTCAGGGTCGCGGGGGGGGGGGGGTTATTGAGGAGTTTAATTTATTACGCTCCAAGAAAAAAAGGGTGGAAGGGGAGCTAGAGAGGAGATATGTGTCGACTGGGGCCTCATTTGGTGTGTGTGTTTTTTCTTTCCGCGATGTAATAATGATGTTTGTGTCGATGGTCTTGGTCATGGTGGACTGGCAGCATAATGAGGAGCAGAAGACTGAGGAAGTAATTTAACGTTCCGGCGTATAGTATGGCTGACCTTCAGATCTGGAGGATGGAGTGGCTGGTGGGGGGTGGGGGAGTGGGGGGATTCTGGTGCCTGTTATGGCCGCATTTCAAAGTCCCTCTCTGATGCGGCTCTCGCTCCCATATGGAACCGTTTACTGGCCGTGCCTTTGCAGGAAACAGGAGAGGAATAGAAAACGGCAGAAACGAGAGAAGGACGGAGGAGAGGGACGACTTTAAAGGCTCAGAGACGTCAGACGATGGACGAGAGGGAAACTGGATTTCAATTTGGAAGAATGGAGAGGGGGAGGTCTGTCTAAGACAGTGCTGATAAAAGTTGTGGGGGAGATAGAGCAAGAGGGAGACAGAGGGAGAGAGGGAGACAGAGGGAGAGAGAGTATCAAACAGCAGCAGTCTGTTGTAACAGGATAAGAGAAACGAAAGGAAGGGGCAACACAAATGAAAACAGTCCACTTTTTAGAGCTGACTCCTGGTCTCCGAACACTTCCCATCATGGGGATTTATACTCCCTCCACCCTTCCTCTCTCTCTCCACCTTTCCACAAACTGGCGGGGAATGTGTGTGTGTGTGTGTAGGTGAGGAGCTCGGCCCTTGTGTTTTCCTTAACCACTGCTGGGATGGCTCAAGTCAAGTCAGTTTTATTTGTATCGCCCATTATCACAAATTACAAATTTGCCTCAGGGGGCTTTATAGCAACATCCTGTCCTTAGATGCTCGTATCAGATAAGGAATAACTCCCTAAAAAAAACTCTAACAGGGAGGAAAAAAATAGTAAGAAACCTCACAGAGAGCAACAGAGGAGGATCTCTCTCTCAAGATGGACAATGTACAATGGATGTTGTGTTTACACAATTTACTCAATACAACACTGAAAGAGGATAACAGACTTATGATGGAATTATAAGGTATATGAAGAATTTGATGAGGAGGATGCCAAGCAGTGTCCCAGGACCGGAGCCATGTGACCACCATCACCATGTAGACCTGACAGGAGGACAGACTACACATGCACACAAGGAGACTCACATCACACCATTCACATACACGGCAGAAGAGAAAGGAGAAGACATCATTCAGAGAGAGAAGAGACATGTGAGAGAAGAGAACAGTTTGCAATAGTCAATAATCTATATGTTATAATCAATAATTTATACGTTATCTCTTCAGCAGAACAGTGCTTGGTAAATTAATTGAGACGGAAACCGACCCGCCATGCGGCACAGGTCAAGTACTCAGGTCAAGTACTAAATTTAAAGGCAATTCTAGGCTAAGGCAAAAATATGAGTTTTAAGTTTGGATTTAAAGGACTCAACAGACTCTGATTTATCTGATGGCAGCAGGCAGGTTATTCCACAAGAACGGGGCCCGATAGGAAAAGGCCCTGCCACCAGCTGACTTCTTTTTAACTTTGGGTTCACACAGGAGCCTTGTATTTTGGGAGTGTAGAGCTCAAGATGGAATGTACAGTTTAAGGAGATCAGACAGGTAAGATGGGGCAAGCCCATTTAGGATTTTATAAGTCAGCAGAAGCACCTTGTATTCTGATCTAACGTAATAGGATATAATTTGGCAAAAAGGTTAGATATAAAGAGAGAAAAGTAGAGGGCCAGGAACCGAGCCCTGAGGTATGCCATATTTAAGGTCAGAGAATTTTGATGTAATATTATTATAGCAGACACAATGTGTTCTTCCAGATAGTAAGGACTTAAGACAAGAGAGAGGGTGGCACGTTGGCACAGTGGTTAGAGCGGTCGCCTCACAGCAAGAAGGTCCTGGGTTTGAGCCCCAGGGTAGTCCAACCTTGGGGGTCATCCTCTGTGTGGAGTTTGCATGTTCTCCCCGTGTCTGCGTGGGTTTCCTCCGGAGGCTCCGGTTTCCTCCCACAGTCCAAAGATATGTAAGTTAGGTGAATCGGCCATACTAAATTGTCCCTGTGTGTGTGTGTGTGTGTGTGTGTGTGTGTGTGTGGTGGGGGCTCTGTGATGGCCTGGCAGCCTGTCCAGGGTGTCTCCCTGCCTGCCGCCCAATGACTGCTGGGATAGGCTCCAGCATCCCCACGACCCTGAGAACAGGATAAGCGATTCAGATAATGGATGGATGAAAGGACAAGAGAGCTAAACCAGAGACAACAACATTAAAATGTGTTTTGTCTAATAGTATACAGTGATCAGTGGTGTGAAAGGCTGCACTGAGGTCCAGTAGTAGAAGCAGAGAGGAGGAATCAGAGAGTCCATAGCATGCAGACCATCATTCACCACTCTGGTCAGAGCAGTTTCAGTGGAGTGACAGGCCCTGAAAGCCGATTGAAAAGGTTCATATAGATAGTTTTCTTTTATATGAGTCGAAAGTTGTTGATACACAACTCTCTCTAGTAATTTAGAAAAAAACGGAAGATTAGAGACTGGTCAATAGTTATTAAGAGACCCTGGAGGGAGGTGCAGTTTCTTAAGTAGAGGTTTGACAACAACTGTCTTAAAATTGCTTGGAACAGTGCCAGTAGTAGGTATTAGATTAAAAATGTCTAACATTGTAGGTCCCAGGAAAGGCCAGAGGTCTTTAAAAAGTTTTGCTGGTAAAGGGTCAAAGAGGCTTTGAGTGGCTGTTGCAGCTAGAAAAGCACTCCATAAAATGAAACTTGATTGGTTGATTGATAGGAAAGTAGTTAGTTTAGAGGCTGACATGAGCTTAGTCAAAGTGTCAAAAGAGATAGTCTCAAAACCTGTAATAACAGGGACTGTCAGTGACTCATTGTATTGATATGAATTTGGTAAGACAGGATCTGCAGGAATAGCTGGAGTTGAATTAATTTTGTTTATGATCTCATCAACCTTATTACAGAAAAAGTCACAAAACTCATGGGCCTTGAATGGTGAGTATCTTATAGATGGCTGATTTTTAGTAAATTTAATTAGTATTAAAGACACATATGGGATTATGTTTATTTATATTGATTACGTGAGAGAGAGATACGGTGTTTCTGCAGCAGATAAAGCATGCTTGTATTTTAATAAACACTCACGCAATGATAGGTAAAAATCATCCAATTTTGATATCACCATTTACACTCCTGCAGGTACGCTTGACAGCACGTGTCTCATCATTAAACCAGGGTGTAGGCCTCCCAAGTTGCCCAGCTCTGGTAGTGAGAGGTGCAACTAAATTGAGGAGGCTAGAGAGGGCCACATTTAAGTCACTAGTGATATTTTCAATTGAGTCAGTCTCTACAGTGCAAGGAGCCAAGACTTCAGGCAGTTGCTGGCCAAATTCAGCTACAGTGGACGGACCAATGTGGCGAATGACAATTACATCTGTGCCGACATTAACAAGACAGGCTTCAACTTCAATGAGAAAATGATCCGACACAGCCGATGTGGTTGGCAAGACGGTCAGGTCAGAAACAGCTATCCCTTTAGATACAACTACTGCAACAAGTTGACTCTTGAACAAACTGAGTGAATCAAAAAGCATCAAAAGTAAGCATCAAGCCAGTATCAAGTATCAAAGTATCAAGCCAAGAAGGCTCCACTTAGAGGATCAGCAGCCTTATTCAGATGAGTATTGAAATCACCAAGAATTAGAATCTCATATGAGTAACAAGACCTGAGATAAATTCTCTAAATTCTTCAAGAAACAGTAAGGGCCAGGAGGTCGATAGAGTCTCACAGATGGACTAAGCAGTCTGTTCGTGGCTGGGTGAGATAGACTATGTGGTAGACTATGTGGCTGAGGGAGGTAGACTAGTATAAGAGCCTCTAAAGATTTTAATTTAAATTCAAGCTTGGATATTAAATTGGAAATAGAATTAAATATTAAGACGATACCCCCACCTTGATTTTTTTGCCCAACCTACATGGGCATAAGTATAGTCAGGTGGGGAAGCTTCATTTAAGGGAAGAAAAACATTTGGTTTTGGGGCATCCAGGTGGTGTGGCGGTCTATTCCGTTGCCTAACAACACAGGGATTGCCGGTTCGTAATCCTCAAGTTAGCTCCGGCTTTATTGGGCGTCCCTAGACACAATTGGCCGTGTTTGTGGTTGGGAAGCCGGATGTGGGTATGTGTCCTGGTCGCTGCACTAGCGCCTCCTCTGGTCGGTCGGGGCACCTGTTCATGAGGGGGAACTGGGGGAAATAGCGTGATTCTCCCACGTGCTACATCTCCCTAGCGAAACTCCTCACTGTCAGGTGAAAAGAAGCGGCTGGCGACTCCACATGTATCAGAGGAAGCATGTGGTAGTCTGCAGCCCTCCCCGGATCGGCAGAGGGGGTGGAGCCACCGGGACGGCTCGGAAGAGTGGGGGAAAAGGGGGAAACACATTTGGTTTCAGCCATGTTTCACATAACCAAATCATATCAAAACTACATTCAAGAATCAGATCATTTATTAGTAAGGCTTTGGTAGACAGGTTTGGTTTGATCGATATTTATGAAAACAAATTTAAGCGTCTCGTTAAAGTGGTCTGTAGTAGGCAGAACTTTAGAGCTACCAATACATGAAATATTAACTGGAATTAGACGCCTTGTATTATTAGTTGACAAATTTGAAGACCTACGCTTTGAACGATGTGTGGTCACACCTTTGATGACATTAGATGTTTGGTTCTGTAGGTTATTAGGTACTTCGTTGCACATTTCACCACCAACAACAATGATTATTAGATTATTGTGAGTCACACATTTAGGAGAGGGGAGCTTGGGAGCAATACAGCAGTGTAGGGAGACAGTCCCAATATTATAGACCAAGCTGTCAGTCTGATAATCTATACCAGACATGGGCAACTAGTGGGCTGCGGGCCGCATTCGGTCCCCATCCTCACTCAATATGGCCCGCAGGTCAATTTCCAAATATCAATAAAAGCCCCTTTCACACTGGCCAAAAAAACCCGCTAACATCCGCCTTTGGTGGTCAATGTAAAGGTGTACGATCGGCATTCACTCCCGGGTCAAATGACTCTGCAGTAGTCACGGGTATTTATCGGCTCCACCTCCGATCGGCATTGATGTAAACGCGACACCCGGGTGGACGCGCTAATTTGCGCGATGATGTAGCGCCATTGTCCGCGCGTCATAAAATCGCGCCCGCAAATTGAGGAAAAACATTCATTGTTTGTGGGTACAGCGTCTTCGTTCAAGCAGCGTTCGAACATCGTTCAGTCTGTGTTGAGCCTACAAAAAGACTCACTGGCCGATGGCTAGGGTGCTGGCCCCTTTGGTCGAGCGGTTAGCGATGTCACTTCGTGGTACAACACAACCTTGGTTCGAATCCCGCAGCGGGCGGAAATGTGTTCGGTTACATTGGTGGCAGCGGGGGGCGTCCGGAAGCGTGCAGATCCTTAGAAGTCTATTCGGAGCGCGGGAATAACAAAGCGCGATGGCGCGCTTTCGGGGGAAGGTGGCTACTGAAACTTACAAAAAAACTCACTGGCTGATCGCCAGGGGGCGGCCTCCCTTTGGTCGAGCGGCTAGCGACGTCGACTCGTGGTGCAGTACACCCCCAGTGGAATCCCGCAGCGGGCGGAAATGTGCTCGCTTACGACACTAGGCTGAGTTCTAGTCACAGCTAGAACGAGGAACGAAAGGCTGCCTACTGACACAATAGTCGTTTGAGAAAGAAAATTAAGCACAGAAAATGGCGAAATCAGTAGGAGAAAAGACGAAGTTAGAAGAGAAAGGATAAACAACATTTATCGAGCTCACCAAGGCGGAAGCCGGAAACGGCTGGCCGTGACGAGAAAGGTCTGCGTCTGGTGACGTGTCCTCGCAACCCGGTCCGTTGCGGAAACCCGGGTTGTTCAACGCATGCGCGAAAATGCGCCTACAAGCTGTCGCCGTTGTCGTTTCACGTTGTTGAAAGGCGTCTTCTCCACCCTGAAACCGTGGATTCTCTTGCCTCGTAAGAGAAACGTCCCACAGTTCCGTAAACTGCTTCGACTCACTGCCGACACGACGCAGACGCATTTTCGCGCATGCGCTGAACAAATCGGGTTTCCGTAATGACACGCAGTTCTTAAGAAGAAGCAATGCCGGGAGTCTCATTTCCTTCTACTCACCACACGCACACGCACATGCACACGGACCACCCGACGCTTTACAGATTCCTCTCTCGCTATCTCCTGCATCGCTCTTCCCACTCTCTCCCATTCCTCCTGCCTCAGATCTGTTTTCCTCTCCCACACACAGGCCTTTCCACTCTGTCAGCTGCTGGCTCCACTGTTTGCTTTTTTACCCCCCCCCCCGCGCGTAAATTCATGGCATCCTGGAAGAAGTTGGAAGCAGATATGAGGGGAAATATTAAGTTTAGGTTAAATTGTTGTTCAAGGCAAGGTCTTTTTTTTTCATCTGGGGCCATCGGAAATTCAAATTGGAAACTAAAAAAATACAAATTACCTGACTTGGAACGAAAACATATACTCGTTGAAATACAGAAAATTGGATAACAGCAATGAAAAAGACTTAATTTCATTTCTCCGTCCCTCCTTTCTCTCGCTCGCTCGCTCGCCCTCTCTCTCTCTCTCTCTCTCTCTCTCTCTCTCTCTCGCCTCAGTTTTTAATCAAATTCTCCTTATCGGCACGACAAAAACGGTATATTTGTATTTCCAAAGTGCAGTCAACATAAATATTAACAGTAGACATGAACGAGGAAAAAACAGATGAAAAACAACATTTATTCATTCATCTTCAGTCGGGTCGCGGTGGCAGCAAGCTAAGTAGGGCACTCCAGACGTCCCTCTCTCCAGCAATGCCCTCCAGCTCCTCCTGAGGAATCCCAAGGTGTTCCCAGGCCAGACTGGACATGTAGTCCCTCCAGCGAGTTCTGGGTCTACCTCAGGGTCTCCTCCCAGTTGGCCGTGCCCAGTAAACCTCCAAAGGAAGGTGCCCAAGAGGCATCCTAATCAGATGCCTGAGCCACCTCAACTGGCTCCTTTCGATGCGAAGAAGCAGCGGCTCTACTCCGAGCTCCCTCCGGATGTCCGAGCTCCTCACCCTATCTCTAAGGCCGAGCCCAGACACCCTACGGAGGAAACTCATTTCAGCCGCTTGTATCTGCAATCTCACCCTTTCAGTCACTACCCAAAGCTCATAACCATATGTAGCCGGGTGGTAAATCTGTTAAATACGTTAAATGATTTTCCACTTAAATTTAGTATAGTTTAACTGTTAATATATGTAATTGTTACACTGTCAAGCCATGTAAAATGTCATTTGATGTAGTTAAATTGTGAAGCAGATTGTGAGTGTATTTTTATAGTTTTGGTTGTCATTGCATGTTTTGACCAGTAAGTGGCAGTGTTGCGGACTTTTATTGTAACTCCGTGCAAGTTATCCAAGTGCATCTTGGGTATTCTTTCTTTTTTTCTTGTGTGGAGCACCTGAAGATTGCGGTGTGACGGTGCTCTGACTCCGCAGTAAGTAAGGGTAAATATCTTGTGAAATATACCTGTAACATTATTCCAAACAATATTGTATGTCGGTAATTTGACAAGATGGTTTGATTTAGACGCTACTGGAGTTGATGTTCGGTGATTTTGGGCGCGAGCCGTCGACCACTGTTCGCCATTGCAGGCATGACAAGGTAATGTTGGCGTGAATAAAGCCACACCATGCCATTGTATTTGGGATGTAAAGGTTTTATATGCATTTTAATTCTGTTTAAAGGTAACTGACATAGTGAGAAGTTGCGCGATCTTCAGGTGCTCCACACAAGAAAAAAAGAAAGAATACCCAAGATGCACTTGGATAACTTGCACGGAGTTACAATAAAAGTCCGCAACACTGCCACTTACTGGTCAAAACATGCAATGACAACCAAAACTATAAAAATACACTCACAATCCGCTTCACAATTTAACTACATCAAATGATATTTTACATGGCTTGACAGTGTAACAATTACATATATTAACAGTTAAACTATACTAAATTTAAGTGGAAAATCATTTAACATTTAACAGATTTACCACCCGGCTACAATGTCGGTAATTTGACAAGATGGTTTGATTTAGATGCTACTGGAGTTGATGTTCGGTGATTTTGGGCGCGAGCCGTCGACCACTGTTCGCCATTGCAGGCATGACAAGGTAATGTTGGCGTGAATAAAGCCACACCATGCCATTGTATTTGGGATGTAAAGGTTTTATATGCATTTTAATTCTGTTTAAAGGTAACTGACATAGTGAGAAGTTGCGCGATCTTCAGGAAGTTCCACATGTCTTTGTTAAACCCTGTTTAACATACATAGTCCACTGCCGTATTTTGCACCGTATGTTGTATGTTGTATTTATTTTCCTTTTAAAATCTTTTCTGTTAAACTTGCCACATCTGTGAACATTTATGAGCTGTTCGCTCGAAAGACACAGGAATTTATGCACTCAGTAAAACGATCTGCATTCGAAGGTTCAAACAATAAAATTAAAGCTACAAGAACCCCGGAAGTAATTGTGTCCTGTGTGGTATCTAATTCCACGGGCTACACATAGGTGAGGGCTGGGACGAAGATTGACTGGTAAATTGAGAGCTTTGCCTTCTGGCTCAGCTCCCTCTTCACCACAACGGTCCGGTACAACGTCCACATTACTACTGATGCTGCACCAATCCACCTGTCAATCTCTCGCTCCATCCTACCCTCACTCGTGAACAAGACCCTGAGATACTTGAACTCCTTCACTTGAGGCAACAACTCATCCCAGCCCGGAGGGAGCAATCCACCATTCCAGAAGAGAACCATGGCCTCAGACTTGGAGGTGCTGACTCTCATCCCGGTCATTTCACACTCAGCTGCAAACCATCTCAGTGCACGCTGGAGGTCGCGTTATGATGAAGCCAACAAAGCCACATCATCTGCAAAGAGCAGAGAGGAAATTCTGAGGTTCCCAAAACGGAGACACTCCTCACCTTGGCTAAGCCTTGAGATCCTGTCCATGAATATCACAAACAGAATCCGAGACAAGGGACAACGTTGGTGGAGTCCAACAACCACCGGAAACGTGTTTGACTTTGTGCCGAGAATGCGGACACAGTCCTCACTTTCGTTATACAAGAACCGGATGGATGAATGAAAAACAACAATCGGCTAAAATAAGAACAATCTTGATATAAAAAATAATAATAACAGTGATCACAGAAATATCAAAATACTTGAGTAATATTGTATTATAGTACAAAATACATTCAGGTGTTTTCTTCATATCTGTTTGTACTGTGTATGTATGTATGCATTCGTCTGTGTGTCCATGTGAGTTTTCAAACTTGTGTGTATGTGTGTGTGCACGCGCGCGTGCATTGGCTATGGCTTGCTGACATATTGGTTGGCCACCCGATACGGTGTCCTCTCAGAGGAAGACCTTCACTTTGGAGCTGTCAAGTCAGTCTGGTGAATTGTTGTGTTGATGTTTCAAATTTGTCAGAATATCTTTGCCTTGTGGTTTTGAGTTTCTCACATCTTATGAGGAGGTGCATCTCTGTCTTGACCTCACCTGTTGTGCGGTGACCCAGTATTCTCCTTACTTTTGGTTATCATTAATTTTTCCCCTTCTTTTACGACTGGCAGTTGATTGCCACTTCGCCTGGACTTGGTTTGCATCTGTCTCTTCTTAAGAAGAGAGAGAATATTGTGGCGAATTCAGGGGGCAGCCGGGAAGCGAACCCGGGGCGACTGCGCTAACCATTCGACTAAAGGGTCCGACCCATTAGCCAACCGGCTAGTGAGTCTAGTCATCCGTGGTCGTTATACTACCCCCCTCCTTCGAGAAGCACGTCCCCGCACTTCAGCATACCAGCTCCCTCACGCCTCTGGGTGCACGTGCTTCCAATGACCTCACGGTCTCACCATCCCACTTCTGACACCAATGCAGTGAATTCAGGGGGCATCCTTGAACCGCCGCAGCTGGGACGTGAACCCAGGTATCCCGCACCATGGGCAACTGCGCTTATCAGTCGACTAAATGGTCCGACCCATTAGCCAAGGGCTAGCGAGTCTACTCATTCATGCTCGTTACATGACCCCCCACCTTCAGGAAGCACGTCCCCGCGCTTCAGCATACCAGCTCCCTCACGCCTCCGGGCACATGTGCTTCCAATGACCTCACGGTCTCACCATCCCACTTCTGACACCAATGTAGCGAATTCGCGGGGGGGGGGGCAGTTGGGAATCCGCCGCAGCCGGGACGCGAACCCGGGGCGACTGCACTAACCAGTCGACTAAAGGGTCCAACCTGTTAGCCAACCAGCTAGCGAGTCTACTCATCTGTGATCATTACAACATATAAGGGGAGTGGTGTGTACGGAGATATATCATTTGTCTGCGTAGTTTGCAGCACAATCACAAGGCATCTCACAGTCACCAATAGACAAACATGCACACGCACACACGCACGCACACGCACACCTTGCAACAGATTAAGTACAAAAAAGGCTTTCGCTTCTTTATTCCAACATTCCTGAAAGGACTACGCTCTTCTTTATTTGACTAGCTGGTTTACTCGAGACAGTATTTTGAAAGCAGTGTTGGTCTGAGATGAATGATGATGACTGGAATCTCTCTCTCTCTCTCTCTCTTTCTCTCTCTCTCGCTCTTGCTCTCGCTCTCTCTCTCTCTCTCTCTCTCTCTCTCTCTCTCTCTCTCTCTCTCTCTGTCTCTCTCTGTCTCTCTGTCTCTCTCTATCTCTCCACCCCCTCTCAGGTTCAGGAGTCCGGTCCAAAGCGGCACCAAGCGGTGGTTTTGACAGGTCAACACAAAGTCACAGATACGGAGATCCAGTTGTACCAGCGGGTTCTGGAACAGATGGGCTACGAGGTCAGCCTGTCCCGGTACGCCGAGACCAGCGGCGCGCTCCGGTCGCACAACGGTGAGAGAGACGGAGGGGAGTAGCGGCTAAAGGGAGGGAGGGTGGAGATGATGCGAGGGGAAGGGCAGAGACTGGAAAGAGGAAGGATGGAGCAGGCTGGTGCACACATACACACCGGCTATTACAGCGTTTTTTCCATGCACACAGTACAAACTGGTTACGAGGGACGAGCACATGTGTACACAATGGATTCATTCACTCTACTATGTCATGATGCTGGCACTGATGCAGCGACACACACACACTTACACACACAGACACACACATTGGTGTGTGTGTGTGTGTGTGTGTGTGTGTGGAATGGCGGGCGGAGCCGGAATGCTTGTGTGCAAGGCAATGTGTGTTTGTGTGTGAAGCTGGGTAGGTGGTGCAGGGTTAAAGCATGAATTGTTTTAGCAGCCACCCTGAATCCCCACTAACCCTGCAGGTGGAGCAGCTCTCACTGATCCTACACCCCAATATCACCCCAGGGTCCAGAGGGGGGGGGGGGGGAGAGAGACAGAGGGAGGGAGAGAGGGAGACAGAGAGAGGGAAGGAGACAGAGGGAGGGAAAGAAAACAGAAGGAGAAAGAGATTTTGATTTTTAAAAGGTAACTTTTTTAAAAAAATTACAATCATATTCAGAACACAAGCAAATAAATAGATATTTAAAAATAAAAGTAAATCACACCAATTCTCCAGAAAAAAACAAGTTGGTTGTCTTTTACTGAGCACAACACATCCCCATGAGCCCAGACAACACTGAATTGCTGGATAGCTTTCATTTCATTTCATTTCATTACATTACATTACATTACAGTCATTTAGCCGACGCTTTTATCCAAAGTGACTTATAATAAGTGCATCATTTAACGTAGGAAATCAGGAGAACTACTAGTCATCAGAGGTCATAAGTGCATCTAAACAAGCATCTAAGAGCAAAACCAGGGCTAAAGTAAAAGCACAAGAAAGAGATTTTTTTTTAAATGAGTGAATACAATAAGTGCTAAGAACAAGTAACAGGGGAGTAGTTCTTACAGAGGTGAGTTTTCAACCTGCGCCGAAAGATGGGCAGCGACTTGGCTGTCCTGACATCAGTGGGGAGTTCATTCCACCACTGTGGGGCCAGGACCGAGGAGAGCTGGGACCGGGTCGATCGGCAGCAGGGGCCTCTGAGCCACGGGGCAACCAGGCATCCCGAGGCAGCAGAGCGAAGTGGTCGGGTGGGGATGTAGGGCTTGATCATGGCCTGGAGATAGGAAGGAGCTGCTCCTTTCACTGCCCTGTAGGCTAGCACCAGAGTCTTCAACTGGATGCGAGCAGCTCCTGGGAGCCAGTGTAGGGACATGAGAAGGGGAGTTATGGGAACTTAGGGCGGTTGAACACCAGACAAGCTGCAGCTTTCTGAACAAGCTCCAGATGTCTGATGGCTGACGCCGGGGCGCCAGCAAGGAGGGAGTTGCCGTAGTCCAGCCGGGAGATGACCAGACGTACTTTTGACTTACTCTTGTTTAGACATTTAACCATCATTCCATATAGTAATTTACATTTTTCCTCTTCTAAATGTAGAAAAGTACTTCCTTTCTCATCTAAAAAACAACCTGAATAGTCATCAAAACTGGGGCGAATACTTAAACAAGGAAAAGGATCATCTGTATAAGGCGCGATCAAACCATTGCTGTATTCATGTAACAGGAGGCACTCATGCCCCATCAGACAGCTTCTCCAGTGTTCAAGCAGCTTGCTGATGATCCTCACAGAACGCACTCCCAGACCAGCCGCAAGAGCAGCTGCATTGCTCAAGTCAGGTCCAACAGTGTTCACCACCAATTCAAGGGTTAGAAAACCTGCTCTGCAAAACACTTCTGTGACTGCTGATCCTGCCCAGCTGGGAGTGTTCAGACGTTCTCCATGCTCCACAGGCTCCCTCAACAACCAGTATAGGGAGTCACTTTGCATTGTCCTCTCTTTAACCACCATTTTCCACACTGTGAAAACTCTGTGGTAGAAAGGTGGCAAGGTTTGGAACTTCGGAGTCTTTAAATCCATGAGGAACGGTGAGTCATGCAGTCCCAGACCACCAAACTGCTGCAAAACTGTGCGTGCCAGTGGTCTCCACACCAAGTCTTTTGGGCCATAAAGCAGTCTCTGGATAAATTGAAGGCGGAACGCAGCACCTCTACTGGCCAAATGTACAAGTCCTTGTCCTCCTTCCTCCTTTGGCAGAAAAAGAACAGCCTGGGGAATCCAATGTAATTTATCCCCCAAAAAATCAACTAAAACAACTTGAATTCTTGAAAGTAAATTTGAAGGGGGATCAACACAAACTAATCTGTGCCATAATAAAGAGGACCCTAGATTGTTGATTACAAGTGTCCTCCCTCTGTAAGACATGCTTAGGAAGAGCCACTTCGATTTTTTAAGCCGGCCTTCGATTTTTTCTAAAACATTCCCCCGGTTCTTTTCTAACACAGATTCTTCACCCAAAAAAACTCCCAAGTACTTCATCCCTCCTTTTTTCCAAGTCAGCCCTCCCGGTAGAACTAAATTGTCTAGGGGCCTTTTCCCAACCATCACAGCTTCACTTTTTTTCCAGTGTACTTTAGCAGACGAAATACTATTGAAAAGATCTACAGTCCCCTCCAAGATATCGATATCTTTCTGTTTGTTACTCAACACCATAACATCATCTGCGTATGCTGAGATTTTTACAGCTGAAGTACAACCTGGGGAAAAAAACACCTGAGAGTTATTTTCTGAGTTCGTGAAGAAAAGGCTCGATGGAAAGGGGGTACAGCATCCCAGAAAGTGCGCATCCTTGACGTACTCACCTATGTACAATAAAAGATGCAGCCAAATCACCATTGATTTTAAGTATACTCACAATGTCACGGTACAGTACCTGGATCTTGGCTATGAAACCTGGGCTGAACCCAAAAGCATTTAGTGTCTGCCACAGGTACTTGTGTTCAACCCGGTCAAAAGCCTTTTCCTGGTCTATGGAAATGAGACCAGTATCTATACCCAATGAGCCAGAGATTTCCAAAACGTGCCCAATCAGGATGATATTGTCACTTATTAACCTGCCGGGCACACAGTAAGTCTGGTCAACATGAATGGCCTTACTCATCACCTCTCTAAGTCTAGAGGCTAAAACTTTAGAGAGGATTTTACAGTCCCCACACAGCAGAGATAAAGGTCTCCAGTTCCTCAGGTCTTATAGCACTCCCTTTTTGGGCAGCAAAGTGATAACTGCCCTTCTACAGCTCAGCGGTAGTTGTCCTTTGCACAAACTGTCCTGAAGCACCTCCAGCAGATCTTTACCCATCACAGATCAAAAGGACTAAAATTCAACAGGCAGTCCATCAATGCCAGGTGCTTTACCATTGCCCAGGCTCATGAGAGCAGTATACGGTTCATTCAGAGACAGTTCTGCATCCAACACCGCATTCGTATCAGCGTCCACCTGAGGTAGCATAAAAAGAACTAGCCAACTCTGAATCCTCCACAAATTCACTTTTAAACAGTTCATCGTAGAAGGAGGTGGTATATCTGCGGATCTCAGGGGTTCCCGTTATCGTGGTTCCATCTTCAGAGCATAACGAATGAATGATCTTCTTCTGACCATTCCTTTGCTCCAAACGAAAAAAAAAAAAAACTGTGACGGGTCATCCATTCAAGACACATTCATGAAACGTGAGCGGACCAGAGCTCCCTGTGCTGTAGTGCCCAACAGGTTGGCTAAGGCAGCCTTTTTAGCTTTAAGGGCTTCAATAGGCCCCTGATTTCCTGTAGAATCCACTAAACTCTGTAATTCCACTACTTCAACCTCCAGTTCTTTAAGAGATCTGGTAATGGTGCTTAGTGGCATTGTGAGTACACTGCTGACATAATTGTTTTATTTTGCTCTTTCCTATTTCCCACCATCGCTGTACTGAAGAAAAAAGTGGTTTGGCTTTTCTATGTAAAGCCCATAGAAATTCGAAAGCCTCTTTGAAAGATCTATCTTGCAAAAGACCAGTATTAAAATGCCAATATGCACTCTGTACCTTAACATTGTGAATGAAAAAGAGCACTGAACAAGACAATGGTCAGAAAAACCAACAGGAGTTATTTGACATGATTTAAAGACACCAAGATTATGTTTAAAACAATAAAAACGATCAAGTCTGGCCAGAGATAACAAATTGTCCTTGGAGTGACTCCAGGTGTACTGCCTGTCACTCCTGTTAAAACCTATCCAAACATCCTTTAGGCCATGGGTTTCAATCAACCGCTGAAGTTTGGCAGATGAAGCGGGATGAGGTTCTAGATGGTTCCTGTCTAGTTTGGCATTTTCCATACAATTGAAATCTCCTCCTAGAAACAAAAACAAAAAAAATAAAATCAGTATAGTTGTGAATTACATCACATAAGATGTTCAACAGTCCCATTCTCTTTATGCCTGAAACTGGGGCATAAACATTCGAAAAAAAATTTTTTCACACCTTCATGTTGTACCGTGACTTTTAGAATATGACCACACACTATTTCTTCCACCTCAGAAGAAGAGGGACTGAAACTCTCTGAGAAAAGCACACCAACGCCACCGCTGTTAGTTAATTTATGGCTTAGGATGACCTCCCCAGGCCGCTCCTTCTTCCAGTCACGGCGTCACTGTGAGTTTCTTGTATAAAGACCACATCAAACTCCTTCATTTCTACCAATTTGAAAAGAGAAGCTCTTTTCACATCACTCCTTGCTCCACTTATATTTAAAGACTCTATTTTCAAATCAGCCATGGAAGGGAAAGAAGTTGTCTCTGCAACAAGAAAAACACACCCAAACAATACGTATGTGGAATCAATTTTGTCTTAATCGTCATGGATTAGTTGTGCTTTGACTTTAGTTGTAATTTTCTTGAGCTGGTAAACCTCTTGGTCACTGAAAGCCCCCTCTTCCTTCCTCAGCCGTGCCACAGACCTGACGAAAGACCTCAAATCAGGGAAGAACTTTTCGGTTTTAACCTCCCTTTGCCCTTTAGTTTCAGTTGAAAAATTCCTTATTTTCTCAAGGGGATAAAAGAATGGTTTCATCCTCTTGTGATGGTGTCCACTCTCATTCCTCATCCGATGAATCATCCAACACTTTCTTAGCCTCGGCACCACCCTGCTCTTTGTCAGACATGTTCCTGTTACTACGTTCAGCTGTTAGACCATCCTCCCCCACAGACATGTGTTCATCTAACAGTTCCTCACTGACCACACCTTCCACACTTTGACCCCAGTTCGTTTTATCTTTGTCGCATTTCTTTTCCTCTGTCAGCTTACATTTTTCCGGTGTCTCTCTGGTCTGGGCATTATCGGCATCATGTGCACTCTTAGCTTGGTCCTGTTTCTCAGTCTGCTCCCTGTCCTGCATGTCTGCCTCGGTCTCCTCTGCTTTCTCTGCAGACTGCTGTGCACCGGGCGAGTCAGACTCGGCTTCAGGCTGCAGCGCTTCAGGCGGGTTTGAGCCGGTCTGCTCTCCGGCCTCTGGGCAAGACCGAACCCAATGTCCTTCTGCACCGCAACCGAAGCATTTCATCGTCTCAGAGGTGGCAAACACATTATAACTAAAACCGTCCACTCTGAAAGTGAAGGTCAGGTCTAAATCGCCCGTGCTGTCCTTAAGGATAATGAAGACCTGTCTTCTGTGACACACAACATGTCTTAGCTTTGGCGACTTGGACCCCAGCAGAACCAGTTTAATGGGGGACACCAGCTGCCTGAAACGTGACAGCTCCATGGCCAACACTTCATTTTTGATAAACGGAGGTGCGTTTGAAATATACTGCTCAAAAAAATAAAGGGAACACCTAAAAACACAATATAGATCTCGATGAATGAAATATTTCAGCTGAAAATCTTTATTTATTAGACAGAGGAATGTGTTTAGAGCAAAATAACCGAAGAATGATCAATGGAAATCAAAATCATTAGCCCATTAAGGTCTGGATTCAGAATCATACTCAAAATCAAAGTGGAAAATGAGAACATAGGCTGATCCAACTTCTGTGGAAATTCTTCAAGACGATTCAAAATGAGGCTCAGTAGTGTGTGTGGCCTCCACGCGCCTGTATACACTCCCTACAACGTCTGGGCATGCTCCTGATGAGACGACAGATGGTCTCCTGAGGGATCTCCTCCTAGACCTGGATCAGGGCATCGGTCAACTCCTGGACAGTCTGTGGTGCGACATCGCGTTGGCGGATGGTACGAGACATGAAGTCCCAGAGGTGCTCGATTGGATTCAGGTCTGGGGAATGTGCAGGCCAGTCCATAGCATCAATGCCCTCGACATACAGGAACTGCTGACACACTCTGGCCACATGAGGACGAGCATTGTCATGCATGAGCAGGAACCCAGGGCCCACTGCACCAGCATATGGTCTGACAATGGGTCTGAGGATCTCATCCCGGTACCTAATGGCAGTCATGGTACCTCTGGCTAGCACGTAGAGGTCTGTGCGGCCCTCCAAGGATATGCCTCCCCAGACCATCACTGACCCACCGCCAAACCGGTCATGCTGGAGGATGTTGCAGGCAGCAGAACGTTCTCCACAGCGTCTCCAGACTCTCTCACGTCTGTCACATGTGTTCAGTGTGAACCTGCTCTCATCTGTGAAGAGCACAGGGCGCCAATGGCGAATCTGCCAACCAAGATGTTCTCTGGCAAAGGTCAATCGGGCTGCACGGTGTTGGGCTGTGAGCACAGGCCCCAATTGTGGACGTCGGGCCCTCATACCATCCTCATGCATTCTGTTTCTCACTGTTTGAGCAGAAACCTGCACATTAGTGGCCTGTTGAAGGTCGTTTTTTAGGGCTCCGGCAGTGCTCCTCCTGTTCCTCCTTGCACAAAGGACCAGATAGCGGTCCTGCTGCGGGGTTGTTGTCCTCCTGCGGCCCCCTCCATGTCTCCTGGTGTACTGGCCTGTCTCCTGGTACCTCCTCCATGCTCTGGACACTGTGCTGGGAGACACATCAAATCTTCTTGCCACAGCACGCATTGATGTGCCATCCTGGATGAGCTGCACTACCTGAGCAACTTCTGTAGGTTGCAGACACCGCCTCATGCCACCTCTAGTGGTGAGGGCACTAGCACAATGAAAAACTAACCAAAGATCGGCCAGAAAAGATGAGGACAGGCAAATGGTCTGTGGCCACCACCTGCAAATCCATTCCTTTTATAGGGGTTGTCTTGCAAATTGTCTAATTTCCACCAGGTGGAAATTAGACAATTTACCAACAGGTGAAATTGATTCACAAATCAGTGTTGCTTCCTAACTGGACAGGTTGATATCTCAAAAGTGTGATTGACTTGGAGCTACATTGCATTGCTTATGTGTTCCCTTTATTTTTTTGAGCAGTGTAGTTATCTTTTTAGCCAGGTTCACCAGCGGGAGAACAGGGGTGAAAGAATCGCGAATCATGACGCCTTTTTCCACCACCTCGTCAACTGTGGCCATGTCATCTGGGAAAATGACAACAGCTTTGTTCATGTGAGAAGCAGACTTCACACTTTCAGAACCGGCAACCTCTCCGACAGCATAGCTGGCCTCCTCCACCCAACAGCATAGCTGGCCTCCTCCACCTGACAGCAAAGCTGGCCTCCTCCACCCAGCAGCATAGCTGGCCTCCTCCACCCAACAGCACAGCTGGTCTCCTCCACTGAACAGCATAGCTGGCCTCCTCCACCCAACAGCATAGATGGCCTCCTCCACCCAACAGCAAAGCTGGCCTCCTCCACCCAACAGCATAGATGGCCTCCTCCACCCAACAGCAAAGCTGGCCTCCTCCACCCAACAGCATAGCTGGCCTCCTCCACCCAACAGTATAGCTGGCCTCCTCCGCTGAACAGCATAGCTGACCTCCTCCACCCAACAGCATAGCTGGCCTCCTCCATCGAACAGCATAGCTGGCCTCCTCCACTGAACAACCGACACTCAGTAATATTTCAACCGCATGTCAGCGTGTCAGCTTCTCCAGCTCTGCACTACTACTGACAACGGGCATAGTGCCTGGCTGCCAACCGCACGACCAAACTACACCCAAAAAAATAACCACCACCACCTAATAACAACAAACAAAACACGAAAATAAACACAGAACAGAAAGATAAAGCATAGAATTCTCACTCACACCAAAGTGAAAAACGCTGTCACTCCGTTCACTGACTCGCAGTTCCACTCACTTCTGCTTGAGAGAGGGGGGGGGGGGGAGAGACAGAGAGAGAGGGAGAGGGAGAGAAAGGGAGAAGGAGAGAAAGGGGGAGAGAGGGGGGGAGAGAAGGGGAGAGAGGGAGGGAGCAAGAGGGAGGGAGTGAGAGGGAGACTTTTTTGTTTACTTTCAACAATACTTTAATAAAAATCACAAGAAAATGACAACACAAAGACCAGCATGGTCAGTAGCATCAGATTCACAGGAAGTAGATAATGTCAGGACTCCCCAAGACCAGCTCATCATCCACAACACAGCAAAGCACATCTTTACAACACCACACACTGCCAACACTTCCCAGACCATCCATCGATTTGAAGCAGCAAAAATCTACTTTCAAATGAGCTCTTAACATTTTTATAAACACACAAACAGCAGCA
>NC_079213.1:34065901-34190901 GCF_029633865.1 Lampris incognitus | reverse complement strand
AGCTCACGTGTCGCGGAGACGTTGGAATCTGCTCAGGTACTCAGCAGATTTCCCCCTCTTTCTTACTCTTTCCCTCTTTCTTCCTCTTTTATTCCTTCCCACTAAACAATTTGGAATTGATGTAAGTTTATAAAAGTCGTTCTTTCTTTCCCTCTTTCTTCCTCTTTCTTACTCTTTTCCTCTTTTATTCCTTCCCACTAAACAATTTGGAATTGATGTAAGTTTCTAAAAGTCGTTCTTTATTTCCCTCTTTCTTCCTCTTTCCCTCTTTCTTCCTCTTTCCCTCTTTCTTACTCTTTTCCTTTTATTCCTTCCCACCAAACAATTTGGAATTAATGTAAGTTTCTAAAAGTCTTTCTTTCTTTCCATGTTTCTTTCTCTTTCCCTCTTTCATTCCTTCCCACTAAACAACTTGGAATTGGTGTGAGTCTCTGCAAGTCGTGTGAATGGCATGCACCGTGCGGACTAAAACCAGCCTTCTTCGGTGGAAACGTCAAAGTGGAGTAAACGTCTAAATGATGGAGCGGGGAAGTTTAATGGCTGCCAGTAAACCGAGGCAGTAACGATGGACTCTCGCGGTTAATCTGAGGCACTTCCAGTTTGTTTGGGTGAAAAAACGGTTTGCTCTAAAACAGGGCAACGATTAGCCAGATATATACCCCGCTAGATGAGAGCCAAAACACCATGGTGAAATCCAGTCTAGTGCTCAGCGGGTTCTCGCCCTCTTTCTTCCCTTCTTTTTTCTCTTCTGTTTTTCTTTCTTTCTTTCCTTTAAACGCCCACACCTTGGCAAAGTCCTGCCTCGATATCCATCCGAGCTCTCTGTCAGAAATGTTATTCGAGGGATTTCCTCTTATTCTCTCCAGTTGAAAACACAGAGAGCCAAACTGCCAACACCGCCAGCAGGCCAGCCAGCTTCCTCCAACACCACACAATCACTACCAGATGGACCCCTCCACTTCCTGCTCTCTCTCTCTCTCGCCCTCTGCACCCTCTCCTCACCATCTCTATATGGGTCTTCATTTTTTTTCTCTCACCATAAATGGAAGGAGAGAATGTGCTATATGCATCCTGTACATATGTACCGGATTGCATGTAGAACATTCTCTTCTTTTTCACCATCTCTTTTTCCCTCCGTCCCCTCCTAGTCTCTCTGGCCACATTAAAATAAGATTAAATCAAGATGACATTTATGTGAATAGAGTGCTTATGATATATTTTTCCCTAGTCCACTTCATCATCTCTTTCACTGTCATGTTTGCCTTTCATCCTCTCTTTGTCTGTTGGTTCCTCCAGATAAAACATGTCATCCTTCCATTGTGTTTAATTTTCTTCGAGTTTCTGTGAGAGTGGACATTACCAAAGCCAGGGGGGAAATACAATCAGTTTTCCTCTAAGTCTCCCATCCTCTCTCTCTCTCTTTCTCTCTCCGTCTCCTTCCCTCAGGTGTCAGTGCGTGGAGTATCCTGGTGTGCCTTAGTAGCTCAGAGAAGAGTTGTCAGAGGAGAGTTTCCTTTTCTCGTCTGCAACCGCATCAGATGGTGAGACTGTGACGACAGTGATTGACAGTGTGCTACCCTGGGAAATAAACAGCCCTGCATGCAGATGTACTGCTCCTACATGGTTTGTAAATAGAATCATGTGGTGCCGTCTCCCCTTCCCTCCAGCTCTCTCGCTGAACTCCACGACTGCTCTCCAGTTGTTTTCCAACTCGGAGGCCGTCATGAAACACATCTCAGAAGATTTCTGTGTGCCATTCTCTAGCCCAAGCCCTGACTGATGGCATAATATGAAACAGCTTCCGGAGGATAAATCAAGCAAAACATTAGAAACAACAGGGAAAAAAAAGATTTTGTTTTTCTTGAAAAGGAATGCTGCTGAGTTGAACAGCACTAAGTCCTCAAAGAACACACTCGCACAGCAGCATTTCCCGCTATTCCAAACACAAGGCTCGGAGTGGGAATTATACAGACGGTCGGGGGGTTCAACCTTTGCTCCAGGGTGTAAAGGGAACCCAGTACAGTGCAGCCACATGGTTCAGGGAACTGAAGTCTTACAACCCTTACAGTACCTTCCTTGTTTAACGTAATGTCCGCAGTCTGTAGATGATGATGAATTAAATTCATTACACCAGCTCATGGGGCACGTACCACACAACAACTTTAGCAGTCAGGGGTCACCAATAAAATATTCTAGAACAAAACTGCAAGCAAGTCAGACCCACACACACACATAACAACAGTAGACCATCATTTCTGCTCAAACACATACCCACACAATGCTGTACCAGAACTTTCTTTCCTATCAGTAGCCAACACTTTATTAAAAGTCTTGGCATATTAATTGAGAACAGCAGGGTGTGATTGTTGTGCATCCCATCAGTTTCTGAAAGTACTATTTGCCTAAATATCTGGTATGATGGTATACATCTTTACATGCAGTCTCCTTTGTAACACACCTCTTTGCTCACTGTCCTCCTGGCCTCCCTCGGCTTTCTTAATACAATAGCACATAAATGTAAAATTTACCACCACCACCCATGCTATCCTGCTCCGTATTAAGCCTACATGACAATCACAGGAAATACAGGCTGCACTATTGTCTCTAAGTCCTAATTCTTACAAGTTTCAATTTGCTCTTTTTTAAGCACAAAAAATCTCCTCGTCTTGCTCATGTTGACTCTGTCAATGAAATCTAATCTGAGTTCAATAAAGTAGTCCCACATTTGAACTAATACAACTAATCAGCCTTCAGCACACATGGGTTTTAATATTGTTCAGTTACTCAGCCAGATCCAAAAAAAACTTCTGCATTCCTGAGTGAAAACAAAGGGATGCCTATTATAAAAGCTAATAACAAAAAGACAAAACACTAAACCACCACAGCCACATGAAATAATAAACTCTATTTTGATATCAAAACATCTTTACAGCATCTAATCCTGCATTGTCTCACTGCTCATGACTGAGCACCAGTGTTAGCTAACATTAGAAAACATATGACATTTTATATTGGAGATGAAATGCCAAGCCATAGGCACAGCTAGCTAGCTATTTAGCCAACATAGGAAATGAATGGGTGCACTATCAGCTAGCTAATATTAGTTGGCTAATATTAGGTAAGGCAAACTTTGGCTATAGGTAGCCAACATTAATTAGCTAAACTGTAACTTAAGGCAAGAGTTAGAAACTAGCTAACATTAGTTTTCGTCTGTATAAAGTCTAATTCAGAAACTCTGAACCAAAGAAAGTAAAGTGTATTAAACTTGCTAAATGGCTAGCTACTTACATTAACCTACAGCATCTCCACTGGTTTGTGTGACGCACGCAAACATAGACTTTATTTAAAGAGGACGCGAGCCATTGCAATGATGGGAATGATGAGCCTAGCAGACAAGAAAGATGTTCAACTAACATCAAAGTTAAGAAGTGATATGGTCGGGGTGTCCGGGTAGCGTGGTGGTCTATTCCGTTGCCTACCAACACGGGGATCCCCAGTTCAAATCCCCGTGTTACCTTCGGCTTGGTCGGTCGTCCCTACAGACACAACTGGCCGTGTCTGCGAGTGGGAAGCCGGATGTGGGTATGTGTCCTGGTCGCTGCACTACCATCTCCTCTGGTCGGTCAGGGCGCCTGTTCAGGGGGGAGGGGGAACTGGGGGGAATAGCGTGATCCTCCCACGCACTACGTCCCCCTGGCGAAACTCCTCACTGTCAGGTGAAAAGAAGCGCCTGGCGACACCACACGTATCGGAGGAGGCATGTGGTAGTCTGCAGCCCTCCCCGCATCAGCAGAGGGGGTGGAGCAGCGACCGGGACGGCTCAGAAGAGTCGGGTAATTGGCCAAGTACAACTGGAGAGATAAAGGGGGGGGGGATTGTATGGTCCACTTTAGGGGTATCTGAAATCCTACAACAAGATTCGTCCAGGCATGAATATGGGAAATATATTGTAATATTTACGATTAGAGGCAAGAAAGATATATAAACATTTTCACCCCCCCTCCCCCCGACCTGTTGTTTTTTACCTCTTTTGGGGGGTCCAAGTCTTAAGTAGGAGGGTCAGACCCCCCCCCTCGCTATTTGAATGGTGACAAGGTTTTTCTTCTTTCTCCATAACCATCCAGTAACTCTAGCATGAGATTCCCCAGGCCCACCGCTGGTCTCTAACAGCACTGCAAACCATTTATACACTGCTGCACTTACCCTGCAAGCCCCCTTCATAAAGCAGACTCTACTACCATAATAAAAAAGGTGTTTACCCAAAACTAGTCTTACATGGTTAATGCTCTCGGGGGACAGGGATCAGTCATGCTTCAGCTCAGTCAGATAGCACCGCAACAGAATGCAGGGCGTCAGTTTCACCACTGACGGAAATCTGGTCAGTGGTGCCCGAGTGTTTACCGTAAAATCAAAAAAGGAACCTTATGTCACCCTTGCAGGTAAACAGGGAGTGATTTCAAAAATGCCAGAGCACATGGATGTAACACGTCATTTCTCTGAATTTTGTCAAAATCCCATCTGTGGTCTCACATATGCATGACACACAAACACACAAACATGGTCCACTTTGGGCCCATTAGTTTGAATTTAGCTCTTTTTGTGTGACAGCTCTTTCTTAATGTACAAGATAGTACTATGTGTCGAAAGTAAAATGTAAAAGAAAATGCTGTTCATCAACCGATTGAATTGAAAGAGTATAAACGATTTCCCCGCTCTTACCTAGGGTGCCGGGGTGGTGCATTGTTCTTCCGGTCTAAACATCTGTAGCCGGATGTAAAGATGCAAGTCCAGATCTGCGATATCTTCAACAACATTAAACATTAAAAATGGACATCAGAAAATCAAAAAAATGGTTCAGGGACACATCGTGTGGTGCGTGGCTGTACTAATACCCGGAAACGCCTGAGTGAGTGGTTGGATAGAGTGTGTTGCCCATCGATCTGCCACAAATCGGCAACGTCCCTGCATTCCATTGTTTTCCTTCCACAGAAAACCATCAGCAGATTTCGAATCGCGGATGTGGTTGAAGGCTTTGAATTTGAAGAAACCACCGAAAAACGTCTTTGTTTCTTCCCATCACTTCATTGCCAAAAAGCCAACCAAAGAAAACCCTTTCCCTGACCTGTGCTAACTAGGTAGCTACTCGATACACCGGAAATGAAAAGCATAGGGTGGCCCGAATGCGGAAATGGAGCGGAAGTGCCGCGTTAACTTGTCAGAGGTGTTGGCTGGGCTCGAGTCACATGTCTTGGAGTCGTGTCAGACTCGAGTCACAAATTTGATCACTTCAGACTTGACAACAGTGAAAAAGACTTACAACTAGACCTTGACATCAGTGACTCCTGAGTTCATTTGGACTTGAGCCTTTTTACGTGAAAGGCTCGAAACCCTCTCCGAGCCTAAAGAGCTTTTTAAAAAGTGCTTTATGCTTTAAAATGCTTATAAACGCTGCAGCCAATAAACTCTTCATGTCCGTAGTTACAGATCCACTTTGACTCAATCCGTAATAAATACAGATCTTAAAAAGCATTCACGATTTGCCCAAATATCACTGGTTTAGGACTTGAAACTCAAAAGTTTATGGCTTGGGACTTGACTTGAGACTTGAGTGCCAGGACTTGAGACTACGACTTGGAAGACATTGACTTGCTTGAACCACGTCTGCATATTGATCAGAAATAGACTGTGGATCCAGTGTTTTGGTGCTGAATTTTCTGTTGTGCTGTTAACCTTTAACCTCAGATCAATATTGTCCCGGGGCTGGTGGCGGCCTTCTCTGATGCTGGCGGCGGTCGGTGCCAGTTCACCACAGACACACGCCTCGCAGGTAAGTCTGCAGCTGGAGCATAGAAATACAGCTCATCTTTTGTCCATTACTCCGTTTGTCCTAAAGGATGGGCCCGGGCCCCTTCCGCTGTGTCGCAGGAAGACCTGAGGGAACATCTGGAGGTTCATGACCATAACATCCAACCTTGAAGGAATCTACTCTCTACATCAGTGGTGTCCAACCCTGCTCCAGGAGAGCGATCCTCTTACCGGTTTTCACTCCAACCCTGATTTAACACGCCCAATTCAATTAATTAAGGTATTTTTAAGTAGGTAATTAGAATCAGGTGTGTTGAATTAGGGTTGGAGTGAAGATCGGCAGGATGGTAGCTCTCCAGGAGCAGGGTTGGACACCGCCGCTCTACATTATGCTGGCACCAACTTCACAACGCCATCTTATGTAGGGTGGATGAAGATTCTGGAAAAGTGGTGTATCATTTGAAGATGAATTTAATACTTTAGGTCAACCTTCACAATAATTCAGAATAATTAGACCTTCAAACTCATTTTTAACAACTGGCTTCCCTGAGAAAAGGGTTTAAGACTAATTTGTATGCCTTGCACTGAGTGGGTGAAAGGGCCCAATTTAGTTTAATCACCTCAATTTGCAACAACCTACAGATAGCGGTATTGCACTATTTTTGTTCCATGTGCAAATCAACATCTGAGGTGCTTTTTTCAAAGTGGCTGAACTTTTCAGAAAAGTGCTGTGCTCATCAAAAATCACTTTTCACCAGCCGACCAATCACAGCCAAGATGTTGTGGTACATTACATCATTTGGCTTTTGGGGGGGGGTTCCCCCTTTTTTCTCCCCAATTTCCCCCGGCCAATGACCCCCACTCCTCCTAGCTGTCCCGGTCTCTGCTCCACCCCCTCTCCCTATCCGGGGAGGGCTGCATACAACCACATGTCTCCTCCGATACATGTGGAGTCACCAGCCGCTTCTTTTCACCTGACAATGAGGAGTTTCACCAGGGGGACGTAGCGCGTGGGAGGATCACGCTATTCCCCCAAAACAGGTGCCCCAACCGACCAGAGGAGGCGCTAGTGCAACGACCAGGACACATACCCACATTCGGCTTCCCAACCGCAGACACGGCCAGTTGTGTCTGTAGGGACGCCCGACCAATCCGGAGGTAACACGGGGATTCGAACTGGGGATTCCCGTGTTGTCAGGCAACGGAATAGACCGCCACGCCACCCGGACACGGAATGGACACGGAATGGACAGTAACAACACGTTGAGTGTAAGACGTGGTTGCTATTGTAACGAATGACATTAGATCGTAGGTACAAAATCCATGTGCAGGGGCGTCCAGGTAGCGTGAAAGTCTATTCCGTTGCCTACCAACACGGGGATCGCCGGTTCGAATCCACGTGTTACCTCCGGCTTGGTCGGGCGTGCCTGCAGACACAGTTGGCCGTGTCTGTGGGTGAAGGCGGATGTGGGTATGTGTCCTGGTCGCTGCACTAGCGCCTCCTCTGGTCGGTCGGGACGCCTGTTTGAGGGGGAGGGGGAATAGCGTGAGCCTCCCACGCGCTACGTCCCCCTGGTGAAACTCCTCACCGTCGGGTGAAAAGAAGCGGCTGGCGACTCCACGTGTATCGGAGAAGGCACGTGGTAGTCTGCAGCCCTCCCCGGATCGGCAGAGGGGATGGGGCAGCGACCAGGGCAGTTCGAAAGAGTGGAGTAATTGGCAGGTACAATTGTGGAAAAAAAGTGGGGGGGGGGCAACAAAAAACAAACAAACAAACAACAGAATGAGGTTAGTTTGTAGGTACAAAATCCACGTGCAGTGTTTTTTTGTCTGTCAGGGCTCCCAAGTGCTTGTTCAGGGCAAGGCGAGGGCGCCTCTGAGTGCCCTTATAAAGCTTCATATGAAAGGCCTCCTCTCTCCAGGTGAACACTGTTCCTTCTTAAGCCACAGTGGTTACTGATAACAGAACCACCGTAGTCACCTGATGACACATAATGACGCCATTTCGGAGACAGGCTCGGTATCAGCAGCGGTCTTTGGGCCCATGTGAGCTATATGAAAGGAACATGAAGAAGTCTATAATTATTATTTTCTGCTCGGGGCCACTTAAGTGTATTATCTCAGAAGAATGCCATCAATGGTTTTTGTGCAGATAATAACAATGACAGATAACGACAGATACGCCTGCTGCTGGCTCTGTTCTCTCCAATTATCCCGGTCATATTTAGTACCAGTGGCGGCTGATGCTAAAAACATTTTGGGGGGGGGGCGCAATTTATCTTGGAGCAGCACACCTGACAGCTGCTTTAATGTCCACACAGGCACAGAGTTATTAAGAAGGACAATGTGGCCTATAGATTTTATCAGGGTTGGTAGACGGTGGATGATTGACAGTCGAGACGAGGCGTCGTGGTGGGTGTGAACATGATTGACAGCCACGAGAATTGTCCAATCACTTTAGATCAAAACACATTAAAACAATACCAATTCGCTACCAATAAAAGTGGGAGTGTCTGGGGCGGCACAGAACTGCGCCCCCTGGAAAACCTGAAGAAACCAATCAGACAGCAGCCTCAGGTCACCAAGTCTGAGGGCTTACAGAAGGTATGGTTTGGCTGGCGCCCCTCACCCAGGAAGTACATGTATTCAGACAGAAACCAACCAAAGACCATTTGAACCAGTATTTAATGCTGCTGACAGGCGCTCACAGACTGAAACACACTTTTATTCCATCATTATTTACATTATACAACTAAATTATATTCAGCATGTTTAAGTAGATTTTCATCTCCTGATGTCTGAAGGGGGCGGCGCCCCAGCGCTCCGTGCTGGCCAGCCGCCACTGTTTAGTGCTTGTCTTGTGTTTATACAGGCTCACATGGTTCTAGAAATAATATTGCCCTTCCTCCTGGCTCGGGTCCAGCGTCGACAGTACGCTGACAGGATGGGAGACGGCCCTCCGTGGGGGGCTGCAGTTAAAAAAGGCGGTGGCCTTTCTTAGAAACCACCCTCGAATTTTCTGTCCTTAACTTAGCAAAGCAGCTGACAACCCCTCTCTGAAGCTCCATACCACGTCCGCCGTCAACAGCCAGATGCAGATGCAGCTCTCCGCTTCTGGTCTCTAGCAGTTCATTACGCGGTAAAGCTGTGATATAACGGGTGGCAGTGCCCCCTGTTGATGTGTCCCGTTTGTGTTGCAGCTGAACCCTGCTTGACTCGGGCTGCAGAGAGGAAGCTGGAACAGTTTAGTTCCTCTGTTTTGGCCTAATACGAGCGCCCTCTGGGTGCAGGAAATGCGTCAGTAATCTTTTTCTTTTTTTTTCTATCCGTGGCAGATTAAAGCTGCTAACGAAAATGAAAAACGTGCAGAATGCAGAGAGGTTTATTATTGTGTGTGTGATTTATTTTTTTATTTTATTTGTCAGGATGGGGTCAGCAGCACCTTGCCTTTGCTTTTTACTCGTCCTGACGGCTGAAGAAAATGTCAGTAAGTGGGAGTTGGACTGACACAAAGCCATGCCTCTGGAAAGTCCATTAACGTCACTTTGGCAATTAATGACGTCTATTTCCACTCTCCTGTCACGCGCACGGCACTAAATGTGCTTGTGTAGCATATTTTACAGTACATTTACAATCTAGTCACATGATGCAGTAATCTAGAAAGAATGTGTGAGGGGCAACGTTAAAATACTACAGCTGCAAAATACTACAGCTGTAAAATACTACAGCTGCAAAATACTACAGCTGTAAAATACTACAGCTGTAAAATACTACAGCTGCAAAATACTACAGCTGTATATGGAATTACACGTCACCGGCAGTACAGACTGCTAAGGTTTACCATTCCCATGACTGCTTAATGGTGCTGAGTTTGACACAGGAAGCTATGGACACACAGGGTAAAGGGGGTTTGTTGGGGGCGTCCGGGTTGCGTCTATTCCGTTGCCTGCCAACACGGGGATCGCCGGTTAGAATCCTTGTGTTACCTCCGGCTTGGTCGGGCGTCCCTACATACACAATCGGCCGTGTCTGCGGGTGGGAAGCCGGATGTGGGTATGTGTCCCTGTCGCTGCACTAGCGCCTCCTCTGGCTGGTCGGTGTGCCTGTTCGGGGGGAGGGGGAACCGGGGGGGGAATAGCGTGATCCTCCTACGCGCTACGCCCCCCTGGTGAAACTCCTCACTGTCAGGTGAAAATAAGTGGCTGGCGACTCCACATGTATGGGAGGAGGCATGTGGTAGTCTGCAGCCCTCCCCGGATCAGCAGAAGGGGTGGAGCAGTGACGGGGACGGCTCGGAAGAGTGGGGTAATTGGCCAAGTACAATTGGGGAGAAAAAGGTGGGGGGGATGAGGTTAGACCATAGGTACAAAATCCATGTGCAATGTTTTGGGTTTTTTTTTCTGTCAGTGCACCGAAGTGCTTTCCCAGGACACGCCAGGCGGTGTTGGCTTGGTACTGGTGCTGCTGGGTGTAGCAACATCAGTAACAGGGAAGGTGGAGACACTAAAACGAGGGACTGAAAGAGGAACAACAGGTTATCCGGCAACCGGCCTTCTTTCAGCCGACTGAAGCCTTGCAGGTTAGATTCACAAGGCTTCATGCACCAGGTCACCCCCCCCCCCCGGGTAGTTTTGGGACCCGAGCGTTTTGTTTTATTTCATTAGATTTGTGAATATCACAGTAAAGAGTTTTTACTCCGTTTTTCATGTCAGAATGAATACTGTTTACTTCAAATTTGTCCCGTTGATGACAGCAAATAGCTCGTTTTTAGACCCATGGTTCCGACTGGGAAATGTTCCGCAGTACTGACTCTCCACAAACGTCTGTGGCCCCTACTGACCGTTATGTCTGTCTGCAGGATGATGCCACTCTTACTACCAACATGTCAGTTCTGCTGGAGACAGGGGTCTTAATTTTCAAGCTAATTTCAAACTATGAGCATTCTATGTAATTTATTTGGGGGGGTTCCCCTTTTTCTCCCCAATTGTACTTGGCCAGTTACCCCACTCTTCCGAGCCGTCCCGGTCTCTGCTCCACCCCCTCTGCCAATCCGGGGAGGGCTGCAGACTACGCGTGGGAGGATCACGCTATTCCCCGAACAGGCGCCCCGACCGACCAGGAAACATACCCACATCCAGATCCGGCTTCCCACCCGCAGACACCGCCAATTGTGGGTGGAAATCGGGGATTCGAACCGGCGGTCTCCATGTTGTTAGGCAACGGAATAGACCGCCATTCTACCCGGACGCCCCCCTATGTAATTTCTGACCAGTGTTTTCAAATGCAACACTGATGGGGAAAAATAAAACTCAAAATACACAAGTAAGATTATGCACATAATAATTCATAATTATCAGTGAGCAGCCATATGAACTCAGCATCTTCCACTGCTCAGAGTTACGCCTCAGTCTCACTTATCATCTCCAGGCAGACGGCAAGTCAACCAAAGCGTTTTCTGCCTAACTATCTTAGATATTGTAGTGCAAAACGGCTAAAGCTGAGCTAATCAAGAAACAGCCATTGGGTCAACATATTCAATTTAATTTTCCATTAAAAAAGCAAGTGTTTTAAAATGCCAGTAATATGAATGACTAAAAAGAAATGTTAAAACTGGCAACCGTTCAGACGGGGGGGGGCCTTTTTGGCCACAAGTCCTGCCATACAAACGCCCCCCTCACTGACCCATGTGTGAGCATTAGCTGGCTGCCTTATAACGTAGCTCTGTTGTAATCAGGTCCTGCGGAGGACCGGGCTTAGCAGGAAAAACAAAAAGAGCAGCTCGGTATTCGAACAGCCTCACATGGAGATGGGGGGCAGATGTTCGACTGGAGGTTCAGGCACAGCGGGCAGAGGCGTACATCTCAGCCAGAGTCCAGAAGACAAAGGGAAGAAAAGGACAGCTTAATTTTAGTGACGTCAACAGACACAGTGTCAGTAGAATGCCCAGTCTTGAGGCCAGGCTGGTATAGGAGTCGAGGAGAGTTTTGGAGAGAAAAATAGGCATGTTGTGGATTCACAGCACACGGGTCAGTATTCATTTTTCTTGGAGATGGGGGACACCAGCTAATGTGAGGGCTGATGGTACACAGGCAGATGTCAGGTAAGTGGAAGGGGAAACAAATAGCAGTAATGGTCTGGCAGAAGGAGGAGGGGATGGCTTAAAGCGAGAGAGAGGTCTGCTGGAGAGACGGGGGGGCATGAAACTTGTGTTACAGAGGCAGGAAGAAGAGGCCAAGTGATTGAGAACTAGTGGGGAGGAGAGGAATACAGGGCCTGGAAACTTGTTGGCAAAGCCTCGAATGAGCAGGGTGGACTAGGTAGAGGGAGTTGAGAGGAAAGTGAAATGTTTTGGTGGGCTTTAGAGTCATATAGTTGGAGTTGACAGTGGGACAACATTAATCTAGCAGCAGAGGAGGTGAAGAGAAGAGAGGCTGAAAGTGGAAGAGGTTATCCTGTGTTACAGAATTTTTCGACTCCCCCACAGAATCTGATTCCCTTTGGCATGAACAGGTTAGGGTTAGGGCTGGGGGGGGTTAAGGTTAGGGGGTTAGGGGTTTGGGGGTTAGGGCTGGGGGGTTAGAATTAGGGAGTCAGGGCTGGGGGTTAGAGTTAGGGGGTTAGGCCTGGGGGTTAGGGCTGGGGGGGTTAAGGCTAGGGGGTTAGGGCTAGGGGGTTAGAATTAGGGGTTTAGGCCTGGGGGTGAGGGTTTGGGGGTTAGGGCTGAGGGGTTAGAATTAGGGGTTTAGGCAGTTAGTGTTAGCCTAGCCTACCCTAGCCTAGCCTCACGCCAAGGGGAGTCAGATTCTGCGGGGAATATTCAATTGTATAACACCAGCAACCGGTGTTGTGCTACTCTTTCAGCTGGGGGAAGCCTTGCATGTTTGATTTCCAAGGCTTCGCCTGCCAGCATCAGACAGTAACATGGAGGTGGAAGTGTCTTTGATAGGAGACAGGAAAAAGTCAGATGGGGGAAAAGAGTCACTTTGTTTTATATTTCCATGAGAGCTTGATTTAACATTCTCTAAACCCATTTAGGGATTTATTTTCAAGTAGGCTTATCTCATAAACAGATTGAAAAGCTCAATACTATTCAAAGATACAGAGAGAAAACACGTAAAACTCATTAATATAAGTTGGCAGAACATTAAAAACAATGACATTTAATATTAACAAGGTTCCTTACATGATTGTCCATTTGTCCTTGTTCGGTGAAATTGTCTGCCTTTAGGCTATAAGCTGCAATTCATTCCAGGAATATGTAAAACAATTTGAAATGATCCATATTAAAATTCAGCACACTGCACATTTCTATAAAATGACCAGAGGCATTTGTCAACCAGTCTACATCCAAGTCATTATTCTCATTTCTGGAGCCACATACGAGGAGGTCAGGGCTTCTTGCGTTCCACTGATGGCAGCCGAGGGAGCCTTATATAGCCCAAATATTGATAGTGAGTCATTATGCTCGAATTTTAATTACTGGCCTCAGAATTTAAATTGTCTGTATAATGAAACAGACTGCAGCTCTACAGCAGAGAAACAGGACAATATGAATGAGTAAACCACCCTTCCCCTTCTTTCCTATCCATCCTAGGGTAAACATCTAAATCAGAAACACTATGCGCTTCAAACTGTCAGGGTGAGCCTGGGTGACCAGCCCACAGCAGTGCGACACAAAGACAAAAACACATATCCAAAACTACAAGAACACACATACTAACACACACGTCCAAACTGAAAAAATTAAGAAATCACTGTGCAAGCGAACTGTCCAACCAGTATGACTGTCGGAACTGCTGGTCTGCATGCGCTAGCAGTTAGCTTAGCCTGCCCCGCTTCCGTGTCCTGTCAGACCGCCCTCGGTGCTTCCTCCGCAGGTGCAGCTCCAGGCAGGGGCCGTGGTCCTTGGGCCTACCGGACACATCAGACCAGGCTCCTCCTGCTGATCCAACACCAGCTCTCCCTCGGCACACCTCCTCGCACTCCACACGATGACACCAAAAATACGACAGTCAACGCCAGGCGAGGACGCCACCAGGCCGCCCTCGGTGTTATTGGAACTGCCAGTCTGCATGGGCTAGCAGTTAGCTTAGCCTGCCCCACTTCCGCGTCCTGTCAGACTGCCCTTGGTGTTACCTCCTCGGTCGCAGATCCAGGCAGGGCCATGGTCCCTGGGCCCACAAGACGCAGCAGACCAAGCTCTCCCAGCCAATCCAGCACCAGCTCTCCCAGCCATCAAACAAAGACAAAACTTTTAAACGCAGATGTGGACAAGGACACTGCATGGACGGTACTGGGTGAGGCCACTGCAGACGTGAATTCGCACTGCCATCTTCCCACACCGGAAGCGGTGAGGAAATCACACGACCTGGTTTTCTGCTGTGCCCTGACCATCCTGCATTTACATATAGCAATCCCAGTCATCATGCTGAGGGGGGAAAAGAGTTGTAAGACTGTGGACCTTCATACCACGGTGCAGTGTCTGGGTAATGAGGTCCTTTGGTTGCACCTTAGCGAGGGCTCACTGAAACGAATTGCCATGAACTACAACCGAGACCTACCACAGAGATGTTTGACGGAGGAAATGAGTCAGCAAGAGAATCCGGCTGGAGAATAAACAGTATGTGTACCTTGAGTTTACACAAATGAACCATACCGGTTCTCCTAAGAGCAACACACAGAAGTGCCAGTAGGGAATACTGGTCGTTACTGTCCCGCCTGTAATACTGTCTTTAACACTGGCGTGGTCACCCAGAAAACCTGCGGTCAAGTCTGTTAGTCTGAGCTGACCCTGGAAAACAGTGTTTATTAAAATGAGGGTTGGGGCGTCCGGGTGGCCTGGCGGTCTATTCCGTTGCCCACCAACACGGGCATCGCCGGATTGAGTCCCCGTGTTACCTCCGGCTTGGTCAGGCGTCCTTACAGCCACAACTGGCTGTGTCTGCGGGTGGAAAGCCGGATGTGGGTATGTGTCCTGGTCGCTGCACTAGCGCCTCCTCTGGTCGGTCGGGGCACCTGTTCGGGGGTGAAACTCCTCACTGTCAGGTGTAAAGAGGCGGCTGGTGACTCCACATGTATGGGAGGAGGGATGTGGTAGTCTGCAGCCCCCCCCCCCGGATCGGCAGAGGGGGTGAAGCAGTGACCGAGACGGCTCAGAGAGTGGGGTAATTGGCCAAGTACAACTGGGGAGAAAAAGGGGGAAAATAATCCAAAAAAAAAAAAAGGGCTGAAAGCTGGGCCCAGTTCTGTTGCATGGGGTGTGGAATTGAATTGCTCGTCCCATCAAGTGTGCAGTACTGTATTGTCCACTGAGCTGAACACACGGTGTCCTGGCATCTGGTGGTGAAGACGTTCTGCTGCAAGGTGACAGCTGTATGAAGCCCTCTGCAAGACCTGTGTACCCACAGCAGCATGTAGAAATATTCCTAAACTGTTCGTCAAAGGGGTTCAAAGTGAGCTTTGAGCAGCTGTAAAAAAATCAAAACCGACTACAAAGTGTAAGGATCCTATTTAGTGAACACACAAACATGCACACACAAATCGTTCTTCTGTCTCCGGGAAAAAAATCTAATCAATTTCATATGAACTGGAGCCATCGGTTTCTATCTGTCTGCCAGATGTGGACATAAACTTTAAGATGCAGATATGTTTGTTTGTTTGTAGACGTGTGTGTATACGGCGGCTGTGTGTCTTTCATGTTTGTTTGCATGTGCACACATGGTGCAGATGTACTGCACAGTCTTATAAAAACTTTAACCTCCTTACGTGCCAGATGGGTCGAGTCTGCCACATGGAACAAATGGCAATTGTGCCTGACAACTTACCCAATATGGCTTAACTTACCCAACACCACTGTAACAAGGTAAACCCCAGGGCGTCTGGGTAGTGTGGCGGCCTATTCCGTTGCCTACCAACACGGGGATCGCCGGTTCGAATCCCCGTGTTGCCTCCGGCTTGGTCGGGCGTCCCTACAGACACAATCGGCTGTGTCTGCGGGTGGGTATGTGTCCTAGTCGCTACACTAGCGCCTCCTCTGGTCGGTCGGGGCACCTGTTCATGGGGGAAGGGGAACTGGGGGTAATACCATGAATCTCCCACGCACTACAGCCCCCTGAAAAGAAGTGGCTGGTGACTCCACGTGGATTGGAGGAGGCATGTGGTGGTCTGCAGCCCTCCCCGGATCAGCAGAGCGGGTGGAGCAGCGACCGGGACGGCTCAGAAAACAGGGTAATTGGCCAAGTACAATTGGGGCAAAAAAGGGGAACATTTTTTAAATAAACCAAGGTACACCCCACAATCTGGTACCCCAGGCAGGTTAAAAGTCACGTATAGCAACTACCTGACTGAGGTGTGGTTCATGTATGCCCTCAAGTATGTATGTCTTTCACTGTCTTAGGACTTAAGTTACCCATGATGCCATTTGCCTGTGGACCAGCCAATAGGAAGCTTGGACTTCCTGAGGACTTGATGGAGGATGACAGGTCTGCATCTACATCATCCATTATCCGCTTATCCAGCCCTCAGGGTCGCGGGGATGCTGGAGCCTATCCCAGCAGTCACTGGGCCTGGCGGCCTGTCCAGGGTGTCTACCCGCCTGCATCTACATCAGATAAAGTGCATATTATATATACACAAGGCTGTCCTTCTGGAGCCTCACATGCAGGGTAACCGGGGGGCTCATGTTATGTCTCACATGCAGGGTAACTGGGGGGCTAATGTTATGTCTCACATGCAGGGTAACCGGGGGGCTCATGTTATGTCTGTACCACTCCTGGTTCCTTCTGTACCCAGAGCAACGCTCAATCCCTGCCCTGCTACCCACAATGTTTTGACCGTCATTTGTAAATATGGCAAAGTATATTGCAAAATTAAGATATCAACATATGAAACGATTACTTATTACATTCAATAACATGACATATTATAAATGTATCACATTAGTAATAATTGTAAATGAAACACAATGTCGTGCAGTTTTGCAGCTTTCATTCACTACATTTTAAAAGCAACCACGAGCTGCTTTTATTTCAAAGTACCTACAGAGGTCCATATGAAGTTCTGCATGTATTTGTTTATCATGTTGACTTACTGGTGCAGCACAAGTCTTCACTGCATGTGTGAATGTTGTGTATAGCAGCAACCCACTATCCACAGATATCTGCTGTGCAGACTGCCTTTCATACACATCTTTGTTTTCTTTTGCATGCTACATGCTGTTTTACATGTTTTCCTTTGCCATTTTTTATACCCCCCCCCCCCCCCCGCCGCCGCCTTTTTCTCCCCACTTGTATCCGGCCAATTACCCCACTCTTCCGAGCCGTCCCGGTCACTGCTCCACCCCCTCTTCTTATCCGGGGAGGGCTGCAGACTACCACAGGCCTCCTCCGATACATGTGGAGTCACCAGCTGCTTCTTTTCACCTGACAGTGGGGAGTTTCACCAGGGGGACGTAGCGCGTGGGAGGATCACACTGTTCACCTCAGTTCCCCCTCCCCCCCGAACAGGCGCCCCGACCGACCAGAAGAAGCGCTAGTGTAGCGACCAGGACACATACCCACACCTGGCTTCCCACCTGCAGACACGGCCAATTGTGTCTGTAGGGATGCCCGACCAAGGCGGAGGTAACACGGGGATTCGAACCAGTGATCCCCGTGTTGGTAGGCAACGGAATAGACCGCTACGTCACCCGGACGCCCTCCTTTTCCCATTTTACATTCTCAGATATACTTAGATTTTTCATATATGCCTAATTTTAGATTGCTGAACAAAATGTGCCTTTTGTTTTTTTCATCAAACTCCTCATGAAAGTTACTCAGGGATTGGCTAAACTAGAATCCACAAGGATGAGTCTTACAGCTAGCTCTCTGTTTGTTTCTCCAGTGGCTTCATAGGGTTTTGTGTTTCTCTCTCCTTGCAGACCTGCAGTGGATGCAGCTGCACACCCTGGTCTGGTAGCTATAATGGATGTGTATGTAGTGGTCACCTCAGCGGCCCCGTTGACGGCCTTCCTGCATGGGAGCAGCATGGTGAGGACCAGGCAGGAGGAGCATGGACGGACCACTCAGGTAGTCTTCCTGCTATTTGTGGCGTAATAGAAAACCTCCAAACCACCGTCTTTTGTGCCCTACTCACCCAGCACGTGGAAACTGCCACGGGGCAGGGCTCTCGTGGTGGCACAGCATATAATTAACAAGGCTGTGAGTGAGTCACCGGCATGGTTTCCCAAACAAAAGTCTGCTTCACCCACATCACAACAGAAAGAAACAGACATTGTCTTGCAACATGATTACAGCTCCTGCAACAGTAGGGCTTCTTTCTTCAATCAATTAATATAAACAAGCCGATTAACCTGACCTCAGGACAAGATAATAGCGATTATAGTAATAATCAGTGGCGGCTGGCCAGTACAGGGTACTGGGGCGCCGCCCCCTTCAAACAACAAGAGAGGAAAATTTACTTATCCATCCATCCATTACCTGAACAGTTCATCCTGCTCTCAGGGTCATCCTGCTCTCAGGCCATCACAGGGAAAATCTACTTAAACATGTTAAAGATAATTAAGTTGTGTGATGCAAATAATGATGACACAAAAGTATTTTCAGTCTGTGAGTGCCTGTCAGCAGCATTAAATACTGGTTCAAATGGTGTTTGGTTGGTTCCTGTCTGAATACATATACTTCCTGTCTGAATACATATACTTCCTGGGTGAGGGGCGCCGGCCAAACCATACCTTATGTAAGCCCTCAGACTTGTGGCGAGCAGGTGACCTGAGGCTGCTGTCTGATTTGTTTCTCCAGATTTTCCAGGGGGCGCAGTTCTGTGTGCCCCAGAAACTCCCACTTCTATTGGCAGCGAATTGGTATTGTTTTAATGTTTTTTGATCTAATGTGATTGGACAATTCTCATGGCTGTCAATCATGTTCACACCCACCACCACGCCTCGTCTCGACTGTCAATCATCCACCGTCTGCCAACCCTGATAAAATCAATTGGCTACACTGTCCTTCTCTGTGACTGTGTGGACATTAAAGCAGCTGTCAGGGGTGCTGCTCCAAGCTAAATTACACCCCCCCCCAAAAAAGTGTTTAGCACCAACCGCCACTGGTAATAATAATAATAATAATAACCATCATCACCATCTTTGCATTTATATAGCGCTTTACTAGATGATGTTTTTCTAGAAGATGCGATGATACCGTTGTTAGTGAGTGGACTGCTGTGGCCAGGTATTTCATGATACACATATCTTGTGTGTAAGCATCTCATTTTTGTAAAATCACAAGAATTGTGCCGTTCTCCAGGATTATTTCTGACTTCTAGAAGGAACCGGAACCAAATGTGGCTCGGGAGGGTGTTTACTTACAGTCTCTCAACAGGTTTGCGACCTTTTGCTGTTTTCCCCGTTCTTCTGGTTTCGCAGCGTTTCCCACACCTTCTCCTGTGGATGAAGGGAACAACAGAGAGCTGATCATAAATCTTACTGACACAGCTCAGTAGGACCAAGGATTTTCTTTTTTTAGAAAAATATCAAAAGCTATTTTCGTTCGTTGTGACGTTTACACTAGCTCTCTGGGCTCAGCTGGATGGAGGTGGTGGGCTCGTAAAACGGCTTTGAGGGGCCCAGGACTGGGTGGACCCTAGCCTCAGAGCTGCCCTTAATTACCACGGGGAGGCCGGGTAACGTGGGACGAGACAAACACCTCCTCCCTGGATCAAACAGAGAGAGCAGGAAGACCTCCCGGTTGTTGACATGGGCGCTCCATGTGATGTTGATTACGCAGGAGCGGCTGTGGCGCATTCCTCGCTTGGTTATTTTAAATGAGGTTACAAGTTGCAGTTCAGGATGCTGACTGGGAATACGGTGTGTAGACGCTGTCTGACCACAACACACATGGAGATAATTCTGCTGTGTGTTTGTGTGTGGCTGAGGGCGAGACGGAGAAAGCTGCAAAACATTAAGCCTGGATCATGGCAGCCGTGATGAATCCAGGTTAGGAGCTGTGGTAGAAGAAGTATGAACACAATCCAGCACATCTCACCGACAACCAAAACTTAACAATTAAAGCCGCAAGCGGCGTTGGGAGGGGTCCAAGCATTGGCAATGTTGCGCCCCCTATGGAGCAATTTGAATGGTTTTGTCCTCATGATCATATACCTTCACCCAACCTAAATAATTAACACTATGAAATGTAGGGGCCTTTTATACACCTATAGGCCGTTATACCCAGGTGTCCTGGCGTGTGGTATGTAGAGCTGCAGCGCTTCCACACCAAATGAGTCAAAATAGCGGGCAAACTATATGACTGACATAGGTGGTCCCAATAGTAAAGTTGTTGAGCACATTGAGATACAAGTTTTGTGTTGATCTGACTTATGCTGTGGGAGTTTTGGTCTTTTAAGCATGACCCTTTGTTATAGCGCCACCATCTGGCTGACATGGGTGATTTGTAGTGCCAGAGTAGTGGGGGGCCGTATGAATGCACCTACCAAATTTGCTTGGTCTAGGACTCATGGTTGCTGAGCCTCAGACACTTTTAGCTTAGAAACCGCGCCCAAACAAATACAAGTCAAAATGGCGGGCAAACTATATGGCTGACATATGTGGTCCCAATAACAAAGTTGTAGAGCACATTCAGATGCATAGGTCTGTGCAGTTTTGTGTTGATCTGACTTATGGTGTGGGAATTACGCATGCCCCTTTGTTATAGCGCCACCATCTGGCTGATATAGGTGATTTGTGGTGCCTGAGTAGTGGGGGGCCATAGGAATCCACGTACCAAAGTTGGTTGGTCTAGGACTTACGGTTGCTGAGCCTCACACACTTTTAGTGGAGAAAAATAATAATAATCCTAACAAATACAATAGGGTTCCACCAGCTTCGCTGCTTGGACCCCTAATGACAAAAACAAACAAACAAAAAAGTGGGTAGGGGTGGGAATCTTTCGGAATCTCATGATTCGATTTCGATTCTTGGGGGTCACGGTTCGATTCAAAAATCGATTTTTCGATTCAAAAGGATTCCCGGTTCAAATCGATTCTAGATTTGGTGTATAGTGGGGCTAATTCCGGGATCTACTCCAGTCCGCTGTGCGGTAAGAAAGGCGGTGTGGCACATTATGGCATGGAAGCAGACTAAACTGTGTATAAGATTATGTGGAATTTATATTTGAAAAAGTTGTATCAATTGATTGCAATAATGTGAACACACAAAGGCACACCTCACCGACGCGAGGTAGTATGTCGTACTTTGGCTCAATTGTCTGGATCATAAATCTAAAGCCTTATATCAACTACGCTGTAGGGGTGCAGGTCTAGTGATTGATTGATTGATTGATTGATTGATTGATTGATTGATTGATTGATTGATTGATTGATTGATTGATTGATTGATTGATTGATTGATTGATTGATCGTTCAGAATTGGCTGGGAATTTGGTCAAGTGGTGCCGTGTGCGTTGGTTGTGTGTTAGTGTTGCAGGAGGTCGTTGTTCCACTTCTTCCAACTCTGTGTGATGGCGTGTGACATCAGACCTAACGTTTGTTGTGTTCCCGACTTACTTCACTTTCGTCTTGCAGATCTGGCATATTGAATCAATCGTGTCAAGCTCCTTCTTCCCTGGGAGATTGTAAAATCCAAAATGCGCCCAAACGCTTGCCTTCCCCCCCACCCCCACCCCTAAGGTACAGATGTTAGATTGATTACAGTACAAACACGTTGGAAAGTAAGACAAGAACACTTAGCTGACAGTGATTGCTGACGTCATCGTGATCTCTTCAATAATTCAGTTTAAGGTTGACCGACGCTTTTTTTGTTGATTCAAAAACACGCAAGCGTTGAAGAACTGCAAACTAGTCGGTTATCTAGTTGTGTGCATCATGTCTTGCCAGTGGGATCTTAGCTGTTGCTTTAAATGGCACACTGTCTCTTTAAGTGCTGGGCCTGTCCTGATTGGCTGTCCTGACATGACAGTCCGACATTTTGAATTTTACTTTGAGCTAATTCATCACCTTTCATTACCACGGTCGTCACAGTTTGTTGTTAAAATATTAGTATATAACCAATATAATAACATATAAGCATACGTTCAATTAAATAATTAATTAATTAATTAATAACTTGCATTAATTATTCAACCACATTTTGTATAGTAGTGACAAACCTGTTCTGCGTACATACTTACATGCAACATCCTGTGTATTATTACATTTATTTCTTCTGGTTTTGTGTGTGTGTGTGTGTGTGTGTGTGTGTGTGTGTGTGTGTGTGTGTGTGTGTGTGTGTGTGTGTGTGTGAGTGATGTATATAAATACTAGAAGCTGCTGTGAACCGGAGTCAAATTCCTCGTGTGCATAAACACACTTGGCCTATAAAGTTGAGTCTCATTTTGACCACCCATGGCGTTTTTTTTTTAAATCTATTATTATTATTTCTATTTTCTTGCCCATGTCTGAGAAACGATTTTGATTACAGTCGAATTCCAGCGGAGGAATAACATTGCTACCAACAAGTTGCTGCCACGGAAGTGCAGCTTGCATGGAGATGGCGACAGCAAGAGTGCAGGCCGCAGAGCCTCCCTAGCTGCAGTGATCACATGAGAGCCTGCATGAAGGCAGTGAGCTCGGCCCCCCGTCTGTCTTCCTGTCTAGTCATCCGAACATCCTGGTCTCACCATTATGCTGGTGCTTTCCCCACAAACTGCTCAGGCCTGTTAAAGTCCTATCAATAGTTGTGTGTGTGTGTGTGTGTGACCAGCAGCTAACCGTGCTACACACTTCAGATTCGCAGGCTTGTAATTGAGTCACTTACCAGCTCACTCGAATGCGGGCCCGTCAAAATGGAATTAAACGTGATTCTATTTAATTTAATCTACACATTCTGCGGATGAGACGGAGGCTGTGTTGAAACAACGTTCCTATACCTCAACTTCATGTACTTGCATAGGTATGCCAAAGCACTCATATGTGGAATGGTGCATTGTTGGGATATACTATAATAAAACTCGGGCAGTATATAATGTAGATGTGCAGCATTTAGAGTGAAACTCTTTATGAACATGCAGTAAAATAAAAACAGAAATCCTGGCCCAGTGCTCTGAATATGTGATATAAATCTGTTTTTCCTTTTGCATGTCTGGTAGGTCACTTACTTTTGTTCAGTGCCTTTATTACCAAGGTTTGCTCTGTTCTGCTCAGATGGGACTGTGGTTCGAGAATAGTAAATCGTTGGATCTGCCTGCTTCTGCCCCCTGTTGGAAAAGAGGAAAGAATCAGTTGGGTGAAAAAACAGACAATCCTGTCCACATGTTTTTGACATTAAAACTCCTGCGCACCACCCCTTTCTTGCAGCTGAAGGCGTTCCTGCTGCAGCAGCTGGGTTCAGCAGCATCCCATGAGGCCTTGGGGCATGTGAGGGAGGTCGTTGCTCAGGTGCTGAGGGCTGCGGTGCTCACCAGCGAGGAGGCCAAGTCTTCAGCCAGGTAGCTCTTTACAATCTTCTTTTTTTTTACCCCTTTTTCTCCCCAATTGTACTTGGCCAATTACCCCCACTCTTCCGAGCCGTCCCGGTCGCTGCTCCACCCCCTCCGCTGATCCGGGGAGGGCTGCAGACTACCACATGCCTCCTCCCATACATGTGGTAGTCTGCAGCCGCTTCTTTTCACCTGACAGTGAGGAGTTTCACCAGGGGGCCGTAGCGCGTGGGACAGTGGAGAGATGCCGTCCTGCCGGTTTTCACTCCAACCCTAATTTAACACACCGATTCTACTGATTACCTACTTAACAAGACCCTTATTAATTGAATCAGGGGTATTAAATTAGTGTTGGAGTGAAAACCGGCAGGATGGTAGCTCTCCAGGAGCACGGTTGGGGACTACTGGCGTGGGAGGATCACGCTATTCCCCCCAGTCCCCCCCGAACAGGCGCCGTGACCGACCAGAGGAGGCGCTAGTGCAGCAACCAGGACATATACCCACATCTGGCTTCCCACCCACAGACACAGCCAGTTGTGTCTGTAGGGACGCCCGACCAAGCCGGAGGTAACGCCGGGATTTGAACCGGGGATCCCTGTGTTGGTAGGCAACGGAATAGGCCGTTACGCTAATTGGACGCCCCGCTCTTTACAGTCATTATGCTAGCTATCTAACCTTCTTCCTTTCTTATCAACCCTATTCTGCCCGATCTGAATCTTTGTTTTTTTGTTTTTTTTTCTTGCAGCAGCAGCCCTGCATATGAAAATGAAAAATAAAACCTTCCAGCAAATCAGAAGAATTTGATATAGTGGCATGCACTGCTGTTCCCCATGTATCCCTGTAGTGAAACTGACCCTGAGTGGTGCTGCTCACTGTCCTTCAGGTGCTTGCTGTGCTACCAGCTGATGACGTTCACGCTCCACTTCACCGGCTCTCTCCGACCCGTCATATTCAAGGTAAGACACTCAGCTCTCAATGGCTATCACCCTGTCCTTTAATATTGAGATGATGGGGGCGTCCGGGTAGCGTAGCGGTCTATTCCGTTGCCTACCAACACGGGGATCGCTGGTTTGAATCCCCGTTTTGCCTCCGGCTTGCTTGGGCGTCCCTACAGACGCAATTGGCCGTGTCTGCGGGTGGGAAGCCGGATGTGGGTATGTGTCCTGGTCCCTGCACTAGCACCCCCTCTGGTCGGTCGGGGCGTCTGTTTGGGGGGCAGGGGGAACTGGGTAGAATAGTGTGATCCTCCCACGTGCTACGTCCCCCTGGTGAAACTCCTCACTGTCAGGTGAAAAGAAGCAGCTGGCGACTCCACATGTATCGGAGGAGGCATGTGGTAGTCTGCAGACCTCCCCGGGTCGGCAGAGGGGGTGGAGCAGTGACAAGGAAGAGTAGAGTAATTAGCCAGGTACAATTGGGGAGAAAAAGGGGGGAAATCCAAAAAAAAAAAATATTGAGTTGTTGACCAGCTGATGCTTCATGGGTCATGTCAGGAGTACAGGGAAAACACATCAAGTTCTGCCCGGATTTGAGTCAAAAGTCCAACATGCTGAAAATGATGCGACCGATTGAGAGGTGAGATGTTGACGCTACATCATCTGTGATGTCTGTCTGTTATAACTGACTCAAACTTATGATGACTAGCTCCGATATTCAGATTGCATCATGATTGCCAAATTACGGATATAACCTGTCTTACAATTGTGCAGTATATATCCGGCGTGAAGAAGAATTTGGGCCAGCTGTTTGGACACTTGGGTGCTGTGGTGTCAGTAATGTTAACAGACACTAGTATGGAGAGACGTGTAGAAGACCAGATAACTGCTTCTCATTGATCAGTTCTTGGGTCCTTAAGCAGAACATTCTTTCCGATTTTATTTTTTTTAGGAGAGCCAGCTTCCAAAAAAAAAAAAAAACCTAAGAAAACACCACTTTAAGCATTTGAGATGCAGTAATTGTAGTGCTGGAACCATTTGAGATACTCAGGTGTTCATGTTCACAGCTGCCACAAGCATTAGAAGACAGTATTAAACTACAATATATTATATAGCACAGAAGGGTACCAGCAAGGGTACCAGCAAGAGTTAAAGTGAAGGTTTACAAGATGGTTGTGAGACCAGCTCTGTTGTATGGTCTGGAGACAGTGGCACTGATGAAAAGACAGGAGGTGGAGCTGGAGGTGGCAGAGTTGAAGATGATAAGATTTTCACTGGGAGTGAAGAAGAAGGACAGGATTAGAAACCAGTATATTAGAGGGACAGCTCAGGTTGGACGGTTTGGAGACAAAGCAAGAGAGACAAGATGGAGATGGTTTGGACATGTGTGGAGGAGAGATGCTGGGTATATTGGGAGAAGGATGCTGAATATGGAGCTGCCAGAGAAGAGGAGAAGAGGAAGGCCAAAGAGGAGGTTTATGGATGTGGTGAGGGAGGACATGCAGGTGGCTGGTGTGACAGAGGAAGATGCAGAGGACAGGAAGAGATGGAAACGGATAATCCGCTGTGGCGCCCCCTCATGGGGCCAGCCGAAAGCAGTAGTAGTAGTAGTAGTAGTAGTAGTAGTAGTAATAGTGGTAATAGTAGTAGTAGTAGATATTATATTATATAGGACTGAATTTCTATGCTAGTTATTGTAAAGAATATGCAATAAATCAATGGGCAGCATGCAGTGCATCTAAGATTATTTGGGGCTTGGAAAGACAACTTAGGAGAATGTTTCCTGTATCATTATTGGCTTATTTTGGACTGACGCTTTGGTCATTAGATAATATGTCAAACAAGGTTACAAGAACAGTGCAAAACACAGACTTGGAAAGAGTGAAAGGATTTTTGCTGTTGCTTTGAAGATACACACACCCGTGAACACACAGATACCCAGTTAAGATTTACTGCTAATTACATTCTTCTTTATCATTATCTTCTTGTTTCGGCTGCTCCCATTAGGGGTCGCCACAGCGGATCATCCGTCTCCATCTCTTCCTGTCCTCTGCATCTTCCTCTGTCACACCAGCCACCTGCATGTCCTCCCTCACCACACCCATAAACCTCCTCTTTGGCCTTCCTCTTCTCCTCTTCTCTGGCAGCTCCATATTCAGCATCCTTCTCCCAATATACCCAGCATCTCTCCTCCACACATGTCCAAACCATCTCCATCTTGTCTCTCTTGCTTTGTCTCCAAACCGTCCAACCTGAGCTGTCCCTCTAATATACTCGTTCCTAATCCTGTCCGTCTTCATCACTCCCATTGCTAATTACAATAATGGAGCTTATTAAATTCATGGACCTTGACGGAAATGTTCATCTTAGACTGTCCAGGAGATGGTCTTAGATTCCCAGCATATCCTCTTGCTCACACAGCCTCACACAGCTTTGTTCTCTGACCCTTTGCAACCTCATCTCTATTTTGAGTACACGGCTCCTTTGAGTCCCATTTGTTTATACATGACTGAAGAGTAACGAAGTGAATAAAACTGTGGTTAGTGGTCGTTGCTATAGTCCCTGTATGGCCTGGGCATGACCAGTGGACAAATTCAAGTGGTATGAAAACCTATGGCATTCCCTCTCCTTTAGATTTGGATGTAGCGGTGTGCAGGAAAGGAATTGAACATTGGTTCGGAAGGCAGTGAAAGCCAAAACCAGCTGATCAGGACAATGCTGCACACCAGCACCCTATTATCCCTTGTTTGCGTCTGTAGCCATGTTTCCCTTGAAACACTAAAGTTTTAGCAACTTTTGGGAGGTAGAAAAAACTCAAATGCAAGACAAGTGCAATTCTTGCAGCTGATTTTTACACAAATAAACAATCTCCCTGTACACAGGGCAGGACCATACTGAATAATCAATACAAGTGAGTAACAGCTTGAGTTGTTGGTCATCCCCTCTAAATCCCCCATCCTCAGGGAAATATCGATCAGGTTTGGTATGTCGACAACCATGTTCTCACTTTCCACAAGGATGATCGATGCCCAGCTCTCATTTTCTGACCACGTTGCGTCTGTCTCCTGTTCCCGCTGCTTTGATCCACACAACACCCGACAGCTCCGACTGTACCTAGCAGAGCATGCTACGCAGCCCCTGGTCCAGGCCCTCATCATCTCTAACATCTTCAATGCAGTTAATGTTGCAAAGAGTGCAGAACCATGCTGCGTCTTTGGTTTTTGGTTTCAACCTGCTGAGATGTGTACATGTCTCGTCTCTCTTTGTAAAATTACACTGCCCACATGAAGTTAAAAACCTCGCTGTTGGCTTTCCAAGCACTTCAATGAACTGGACCTACCTGCATGCAAAATATATCAACATGTATATTTAGTTCTACCATAGACTACTCCCTCTGCCCACTTCAAGAGGGCTGAGCTCTTCGGTCCAAACCTTTCTCTCACCTTGCCTCAAAATGGTGGCATGAATTCCTCTTCCATCAGAGAGACAGAATCACTTATGACATTCAAGAAAGGCCTAAAAACGTTCCTTTTTCAAGTCTTCCTTAACCCATAGACTACACTGTTATACTGAGTGTGACATTGTACAGCTGTTTTGTGATTTGAATCCCCTTCCAGTGACACTGCAGGTGATCTACCTATTGCACACTTACATGAATTGCATTTGATATGACATGTACACATGGCTATGATATTACTATTCAGTGCTCTAATATGCCTGCAGGTTGACACACCCCAGATACACACGTGGGCCTAATCTGGGCACTTTTGGTACTTACGGCTCAGTTATGGCACTGGCAACTGCTGTGTGGGCCAGACATGGCCCAAATGTCATAAACCGGGCCTGACTTGGCTTACAGCAAGTGTTGTGTGGGCCAGACATGGCCCAAATGTAATGAACCGGGCTTGACTTTGGTGCTATGTGGGCCAGATGTGGCCCAAATGTGGCCCAAGTGTGGCTGAGTTGAGACAGCCACACTCACCTTCAGTCAACGCCTCATTCAAGGCCAAATGTGGGCCGTAAGATAACTGCAGATGTTGGCCATGTTTGGGCCAAAGATTCTTTGTTATCTGGCACAAATAAATCTGCCAATTGCTGACTCACCCATAAGTCACTTTGGATAAAAGTGTCTGCTAAATGACAAAATGTAGAATGTAATAATCAAAAGCATTAAAGAGAGGCGAAGGATCCACAAATTGTACTTGCAGATGGAAAAAAAATGTCTTTTTCAATACTTATTCCACATTTCAGCTTTTCCAACTAAAGCCAGTTTAAAAAATAAACATGTATTTTGGGGGGGTTTTTCCCTCTAAATGGGGACTTTCCATCCAGTTTTCCTCATTTGCAACTCTTATTTGCATAAAATGGCATGACTGAAATCACTGCGGATTACCCTGATTGTTGGGCGAGCAGAATTCAGACGATCCACTAGAGGTCAGGATGTCACCAACAGCTCCCACTCCATCAGAGGTCCTCACACCGAGGCTCGGACTGAGAATCCCTTCTTCCCTGTCTTGGAAATAGGTCGACACCGACTTGAGGTTCACCGGGTTGAAGGACGCCGCCATCGACGGACAGATAGCCAGAGAGTTCATCCTGGAGGACACGCTGCACTTCCTGCTTCCGCCACACGGCTCCCGCGCAGAGGCCACAAGCGCACAGACAGAGACGGAGAAGGTAGGCACCGGAGCTGTAACCTGGATAAGAAGATAAACTTATTGTCCTTACACAGGAATAAAGACAAAGAAGGCTTTTTTTGCCAAATTTGCAACGAAGAAGGTTTGAAAAAATGACACCTTTATTTTGGAAGCCTCGTGAAATTTAGAGAGCACATTAGGGTCCACGGCGTGACCTTTATTTTAAAAAATTAAAAAAACAGAAACGTGCAACTCGCTATCGCGTTTCATACTATCGGCTCTGTGCATAACTGTAGTCCACTGACTTCCGGTTTCTTCTGCAGCGGTCATACCAGTTTCCTGTTTGATGTTAACGCTATTGACAATGGCGTATTTTTCGCAATGCCTGCAAGATTTACCATGGATAAATGTCAACGACATGCACACAACTGTCGATAAACTTGAGGGTCCGTCCATCCGCCCGGACTCATCCTCATAATGGTGGACGTAACTTGATATGTACATCTTGAAACCTTCCTACCGTCTGCTGGTAGGTGCAGGTGAAAGTTTGTCGACAATTCTGTGCATGTTGTTGACATTTATCCATGGTAAATCTTGCAGGCATCGCGAAAAATAGGCCATTGTCAATAGCATGCGCTAACAAACAGGAAACTAGTACTATGACCGCTGCAGTAGAAACCGGAAGTCACTGGCCTACAGTTATACACAGGGTAGATTCCCTTGAAAATTTTGTAATAGCTCAATCTAAATTGTACTATTTGCTAATTTGTTGTTGTTATGGCCAGATTTAGTCTATATGATATTTTTTTTAAATTCCCTTGAAAAGCTTTATTCCTCTCTGTCTAGTATGGTGACTGCAGATGGACGCGCGCCCTCTGTCTGTCGGAGGACCAGCTGCTCCTGCTGTGGCAGTTTGAAAAGCAACTGAAGAGCCCTGGACCTTTTGAACTGGTGAAAAAAACAAAACATAAACTTCCCTTTCATTTTGTCTCTCCCCTGTCCAAGACTTCACCCCTTTGAATTTGTGATGTTTGCTTTTGCGGTGACATGAAACCAAATACTGGTAAATACTGGGGTAGTTCTGAGACGCCGTAATTTATTGCAGGGCATCAAAAACAGTGTGTGTGGAGGGGCACTCTGTAATCTCACAAACTTTATTATCTGAGATTTCAATTATAATTGTTATTAATTTTTATTATTATTTAATTTATATTATTATATTATTAATAGTACATTATGGGGACATGATAAAGCAAGAGTTAATGGTGGACAAAAGCCATGTGAGTCTGACTCGGTATTGTTCTGTGTAGCTGTATCCCAGCGCCTCCTCGGAGGACGGGCCCCTCCAGCAGCTCCTCTCCCAAGGCTTCCCCACGAAGGAGGCTTCAGCAGGGGACTCCCGTCTCCAAAACCTGCTGCTAAGACTCAGCCTGTACCACCGACTGAAGCGGAACCACACAAACAGGCAAGCGCCTATTCCAGAGAACAAACACAATGGTCCTGGTAGTCCACAATCACCTTTTAAACTGGAGCCAGCGACCTACTAATTCCCAACAACTAAAGGTTTTCTTACACCAAGTGTATTTAAAAAATGTTTTTGAGAGCTCAGAGAAAGATGAGGAAAAAAGGATTCGTTTTATTACGATGTTCATTCACTACAATGTCCACAGAACATTATATACAGACTTCATAAAAGTCAAGACAAAAAAACAAAAACAAAAAAAACAACTCAAATTGGTGTGATTCAGTTACATGTAAAGAAGGGGATAACTAACAATGGGGTATTGATACTCTCATGATGACAATATACCACTTAGAGAGAGTTCAGCTACCACAACAATTAACATTTATGCATTTGGTGATGGGGAGAAGTCTCCATGCAGTCAAGGGCAAGGCTATCGGTGTGCAAATTTCTGCTATGGAGACAATTTAAATGCGGATAATAGATTTCTTTATGTGCAAAAGTATAATTTGATTCCGATAGCACCATTAACCCAAAGGGGAGGCAAAGAAAATTACTGTTAGAAAGGAATATTGCAGATAAACCTTCAGGTTTGGAGCTCCAAAAAAAAACAAAAACAAAATTGGATCATTTAAGGCTGAATGTTGGAAAACACTGGGTCAATATTGTGCTTTTTTTTATCAGTTTATTCTCTTCACATTGCTTCACGCTAATATTTACATACCACCATGTCATTTAAACAGTGGACAAATCATCTAAATAATTTAATTTTGCAAAAACAGCCCAAATCCCACTGCTAAGCAAGTTTTGCTTCCATCTCAGATAAACAAGATATTTTCATTTCATGTGAAAACTGCTCCCTCTCCTTTTTTAGTAAGACATAGTTGGTCGCTTCTGGCGTGAAACATCTCAGTCCATCTCATTCTCCGATCCTGACAGAGTCCCCACAGTATCAGCATCGGTAGTGGTTAGTGTACTGAGACAGCAGACCCTTTTATTTTATGGGCTATAATGAATATGAAGACACACATGTGCTTCCATTCCATGTGAATCTTAATGAAGTTCTGCTGTGTGGACAGCCCTGCCGTAAACCTCCATCCTGTGTGATTTACCAACCGGCTGACTTCGTGATGTGAGCTGAACACATGGCCGTGTACTGGATAATAGAATTAAGCATTATTTAGAGATTTAATCTGTGGGAAAAAGGGTATATTTTACTCCATCACATTTGCTCGTGGCCCCAGGGAGAGGGCAGCTTTAGAAGAGGCTCAAGAATTTGGCAGGACCGTCGGACAGCAGAAGGAATAATTTAGGAATGAAGGGTCAGGCGGAAAATTATGTAAAGTTGAGCAGCAATGGAAGGAAAATAAGTTAACGTGCATGGGCCGGGGAACAGATTCTAACAACGTATTCAATGCCAGCCTCTTAATCACTAGATGTTTTGCTGATACAACAAGAATTCATTTGACATGCATTGCCGTTTAAATTAAATGATGTCTGCATTGCCTCACTGTGTGGTTTTCTTCGGTAGTTGGGGCATGATGACCATATTTTCCATGTTTCCACAGAGATGATCAGACATCAGGTCTTCCTTCTCAGAGTCTTGCTGGAGACAGAGGTGAGATGCCGCTTCACATAGTTTACACTGATAATAGTGAGCAACACTTAGATCACGGCATCCAGATAGTGCACAGTGTGTATTTATCACTTGTGGATTTTCAAAGTTTAATAACTTTGTGGGGGAAAAAAGATACAGACCTGCTGCTCCCTGAATGCTCCTAAAATTACATATATTTGCATTAAAATTGAGTTTTAGATCAGTTGCACAAAAAAGTTATGATAAAATCTACCTAAAACGACCATGAGCCGTCAAAATGACAGCGTGTAATTTGCGCGTGATGGTGCGCGTCATGTCAGTATTTATGACGTGTTGGTGGCGTCATTTCCTTCGTGAAGTTCGTTGCTCTGTCCTAGAAACACACTAGCGTCCTCCGGTGCAGAGAAATAGTCTACACTTGATTTGTGATTATTTCCAACACGTCTGGTTACAGACGCACCATGGCTACCACCGAGGCGCTGCAGTATTTACAGACGTTGGACAGCGGCCATTTTAAATTGTTTTAAAATAGTATTAAAAGTTGTTAAAATTTTAATTTTGGTGTAGGTTAGTTTCGTAACAGACACACTAACATATGTAATACACTAATATCTCAACTGGGTATTTATCTTGACAGAATATAGAGTTTAAAAACCGCGGCGGTCATTTTGACCACCCATGGTCGTTCTAGTAGTTTTTAAGTTCCGGTCATTGTTTGGGGCTGTTTCAATATTTATTTTCAGTTCTTTTTTTACATTATACGTTTTATAGGCCTTGTTACGTTTGTTAGATTAGCAATATGTGTTTTCCGTTTTGTTTTTCAGGGAATATTTTCCCTTTTTCAATTTTGCCGTTCAAGTTCGACCATGTCTCTCTGAAGCTTAAATTGTTTAAAAATAGTATTATAGTTGTTAAAATGTTAATTTTGATGTCAGTCGTTTCCTAACAGACATACTAACATATGTAATGCATTAATATCTCAACTGGGTATTTATCTTGACAGAATATAGAGTTTAAAAACCGCTGTCATTTTGACCGCCCATAGTCATTTTAAGTAGGAGTGAAATCCCGGTCGTTCTAGTTTAACAAACGTACACCAAATGCATTCGTTCAAATAAACACTTTTTGATGTGTTATGATCTTCATATGTGTGCTTGTTTTTGTGTTGGCGGGTTGATGCCTATGCATGTGTCTCCTCAGGGGCCAGCATGTGGTTTGTTTTTTTTTTCGGCCATAATTTTGAACTTTGACGTCATTTTCTGCATTTTAGTTATGAACAGGACTTCAGCCAGGCCTGCCCCCCCACCCCCCATGCACTGTCTAAATAAAGTGATTCGATTCTCATTTAGTAAGTTCCCTCGTTAGATTGTTGTTCGATCATGGAGTCAAAAGGCTCGGTGCGTTGACGTGACTGTGGGCTGGCGTGGGGTAACTCGACACATGTAAGGCCCCGGTGAACACAGTCAATGTGGGTCACTGGTGAAGACATGTCTAATTTTACATTGGCGCACTGCAGCCTCTCATCGAGCATCCGTCACTTTAGCGGTTGGAGCGGTTTCTGAATCTGCACCACAGACACCCAGGCTGTGAGGTTATAAGTTTGATACCAAAGAGGCTTTTAATTTAGCCTGTGCTCCACATATGTTCAGTTTTAACACCTTCCCTCCCTACTGCGTGGGGATATGCGTGTTCATGAACTGTCTGAGTGAGCACATGTGTTATGGCGTGCTTCATCAGTGTGTGTGTGTGTGTGTGTGTGTGTGTGTATGGTTACGATTGCACGTTAATGTCCGTGTCTGTTTTGCATGCGTCCAGTGCACTGTGTGGACCCCCACCTCAGACAGCTGTACACAGACCCCCCGCTGACCCTGATGCCCCCCTTCAGTCCCTGGGTGAAGGAGTACCGCGCTGAGGTGCCCTTCGACATGGTGACGGTCCGAATCCAGCCCGTGCCCATCAGCTCGGCCTGCCACATCCACCTGGATGACCACGCAGGACCCAGGTAAAAGCCACAGCAACTCCTCCGACATCCAACATGGAGAGTATCGGTCCGGCTCCTGCAGTTTAATGCAGTGAAGGACTCGGACACAGATGGAGGCGTTCCATTGCAGCCTAATAGGTTTCAGAGCTATTCCATTATTTTGATATATTCATTGTTTCTTTCTAGTGAAAATATACAGGTTAGAGCCATGTGTATGGGGGGGGGGTTGCATCCTTTCTGATTTATCCTTCTTGACTTGTGCAGAGACGTTCGCCCTACCTAAATAATATCTAAGAACAACAAAACCACTGTGCACAGCCTTCTACAAGTTTTGGCTTCAGTACTGTTGGAATATAAGTCAGTCATTTTTCAAGTTTTGACAGAGTTCACTGATGCTGATGTGAGAAACAGGAAAGTATAAAGAACGACTGAGAAGAAAACATCAGACATGCTGCTGCCAGCTACCCCAGAGAAGACCAGTAGCTTGTAGCTAATTGGTTATTGTGGAATCCCTGCTCAGTTTCTCATGTCAGTGCTGATAAGCGCCTGGAAGACTCAGCTCATAAATTCATGACCTCACCCCCCCCCACACACACACACACATTCTTGTATTTCGATCTTTGTGAGGACCCCTAATTGACTACGTTCCCCAACCTTAACGTAATCCTAATTCTAACTTTAACTCTGAATTCAAATGCTAACTCTAAAATAGACACTTAATAGAACGACCAAGGCGGTCATTTTGATGGTTTTGGATTTTCAAAGTTTAATGACTTTGTGGGGGGGGGGGGGGACAGACCAACCTCTCCCTGAATGCGCCTAAAATTGCATATATTTACATTAAAATTAGTTTGAGATCAATTGCGCAAAAAAAATCTTTTAAAAAAGTTATGATAAGATACCTAAAACTATTTTTTTCCCGTTTGGGGGGGATTTTTCCCCTTTACAATTGTACCTGGCCAGTTACCCCACTCTTCCATCTCCACTCTTCCGAGCTGCCCCGGTTGTTGCTCCGCCCCCTCTGCCGATCCGGGGAGGGCAGCAGACTACCACATGCCTCCTCCCATACACGTGGAGTCACCAGACGCTTCTTTTCACCAGACAGTGAGGAGTTTCACCAGGGGGCGGAGCGCGTGAGAGGATAACGCTATTCCGCCTAGTCCCCCCCCCCTCCCCCGAAAGGCACCCCGACCGACCGGAGGAGGCACTAGTGCAGCAACCAGGAAGGCGCTGGACCGGGACACACGCCCACATCCAGCTTCTCGCCCGCGGACACGGCCTAGTGTGTCTGTAGGGTAGAGGCTAGTTCCCATCGATGCAGAGAACGGTCAACTGAGCATGCGCAAGTACTCGTTGCCTCCGTTGTTTGGGTAGGTTAGGGTTAGGGCGGGGTCAGGGTTAGCTAATCAGACGCAGAGTAGGGGTGGGTCTTCCTAGAACCCTAGCGCCTGGATGCTACGCGGGGCGTGTGGAGGCGTGGTCGAGGCATTTCGCGCATGCTCAGTTGACCGTTCTCTACTCCATTTCCGTTCTCTGCATCGATGGGAACTAGCCTCTACCGTGTCCATAGGGACGCCGCGTTCAAAATGACCGCGCGTAATTTGCGCGTCATCGTGCGCGTCACGTCAGTATTTATGACGTGTGTTGGTGGCGTCATTTCCTTTGCTCTGTCCTAGAAACACAGTAGCGTCCTCCGGTGCAGATAAATAGACTAAACTTGATTTTTAATTCTTTCCAACTTGTCTGGTTACAGACGCCGTTACAGGCGTACCGTGACTACCACCGACGCGTTGCAGTAATACAGGCGTTGGACAGCCGCCATTTTACGTTGCCGTCGTCGTGCTGTCGTGACGTCGCCGGCCCCTCTAGTAGTTTTTAAGTTCCGGTCGTTGTTTGGGACTGTTTTCAATATTGAGTTTCAGTTCTTTTTTTTCTTTTTCTTTTTTTCTTTGTTTTCTTTACATTCCACGTTGTATAGGCCGTGTTACGTTTGTTAGATCAGCAATACGTGTTTCTCGTTTTGTTTTTCAGGTAACATTTTTCTATTTTGCTGTTCAAGTTCGACCATGTCAAGTTTAAATTGTTTAAAAATAGTATTATAGTTTTTAAAAGGTTAATTTTGGTGTCGTTTAGTTTCATTACAGACATACTAACATATGTAATGCATTAATATCTCAACTGGGTATTTATCTTGACACAATACAGAGTTTAAACCCGGCGGTCATTTTGACCGCCCATGGTCGTTTTAGGTAGGCGTGCAATCCCGGTCGTTCTATTAAAGAAGTGAGGACCGGCCGCAAAAATGCCCCCACTCTGATGGTTAAAAGCTGAAATTGGTCCCTACAAACAGAAGTACAAGAACACACACACACAAATAGATGTCTTCAATCATTTTTAGGTGATTTTAGATCATTTTATCATTCTCTGCATTTAATTGTTTGTATTGTAAACCTCATGATTTACCCTCCCACACTTTCTCCTCTGTTGTAACGCGCTATGTTTTTTTTTTAGCGTTGCCATTGCAAGGAGATGATAGAGATCAGGTCTGTTTTTAGAGAACAAGAAACTGTCCTACTCCATCATCCTGCCTCGGCTACCGTCGTCCTTTGGTCTTTTCCCCAGCACGGCTCTTCGATGATACAGAAATCTGCTTTTACTTACTAAACCGCTGGGCTTCTGTTGGAGAAGTGATGTTAAAGTGGTACATACAGATATGTCCAGCACCCTGCTATGTCTGTGAGCTTTTAACCTTTACCGTTTGAGTCTCTTGACAAAAATCAGTTTTGATTTGTTCAACTAGATCTTATACTGTCTGGCAAGAGGAGTCCTGGGCAGCCAAACTGTGGTGTCTCTTAAATGGCTTCATCCAAGCCGCATCATCTTAATAAACAGAAAAGCTTTTGTATAATGTGATTAATCTTTTTATTCTTTACCAGTCATTAATCAATCCCCTGTCTCTCTGTTCTTTTCTCAGAAACCACCGTCTGCCATGTCACTGAGAAACTCTACTTTTTTTCTCTTTTTTTCCCCCCCTTCTTCACAGGACAGCAAACTATCCACTTGGCCTGGGCAACAGTCGAATCAACATCCTGGTGGCGGATGAGGCGGTGCCAGAGGCAGATCCTGTTGTCATGACGATATACACCCTGCACATATACCGCGAGACCCGGCCCAGCCTGCCCATGTTCGGGGAACACGTGATGTGCGGATTTCTACAGGTATGTATATGAGGAGAGCACATACACACACACACACACACACACACACACACACACACACACACACACGCTGTGCCAGCTAGCGATGCTGTTGTTAAGAGACAGAGCTCCTTTTTATGTATTGGGCAGACAGATGCTCTAATTAGAAATGTCATGCATATTTCAAAATGGAAATTATAGAAGATGAGGTGAGGTTAACCTAAAAGTTGAGATTGCTGTGTGTGGGGAGGAAATTCAAGCACGCTTTGTGCCATTATGTGATTGATAACAGCGGTCATGCTGGTTTTGTTTTGTTTCTGGTTAATGCAGCAGACAAAGTTCAGTTTTTAGAAAAGAAATCACAACGGGATGCCTCGATGGCTTGCCTTAGTCAAAAAATGGCGTAATTAACATTTTTACAGCATTCTTCATGTTTGCAAGCCTTTGGACAAGGTTTTTATTTAAATTTTGAGGTATCTTCAATAAAGAGTGCAAAAAGAACACCACCAGTTTCACGAATGGGGACGTATACTGATACTGGCCCCCTACAATAGAGTATTCACACATGTAGTACTGAGTATTGCACTGGTTACACTGTGTGTATATGATGTAGAAATATATTAGATGCATGAATTATTTAGACAAGGCCCCTATGTTGACGCTCACTTGAAGCACACTCAAAAATAAATGCTTCTCTGCTGCAAGATTTAAACAGCGTGTTTGAGTTGTTGGAGGGCTAAACAGCTATTCTGTAATAGTCTTTCCTCAGGCATTCATGTTGTCGTCTTTCGAAAAACTACTTGCTTTCTTTCCTTTGACATGTGTCTGTATGTTTATGCCCGTTTGTGAAAATTCATGCACAGTATGTGTGTCTGCATTTGTGTGAGGGTGTTTAACTTGCCAGTAATGCGACGTTGGGTATTGGAAGTACGACAGATACCATCTGTGCGACTTAAAATATGTTTCGGTGCAAAATGATTCTCGGAGTTGGATTTACTCAACACACAAGGCTATCACCGTACTCCCGTGCGATGTGTTATTATTGCACAACTATGGCCGAGGTGCATCTGCAACACCTACACGAGCACACACATGCTCCCAAAACACAGCTCATGACTTCTATAGAGGGGGCTACATGTGGTGTCATCATTTTAAATGGGATCCGTCACAGTGTGTGATATACACACACACACACTCCATCCGTCTTTGTCACCCGTGGAATCCTTGATGTGTAGTCGATGTTGAGCCTCCTGATGATGGGTTCATCATGGTGGAAATTCATGGAGCTCAGCCCATGCTTTGTTTCAGAGAACCGGCATTCCCTCACGTTACACTCCCATCCCTGGCCCTGGTAGACATTAGATGCGTAGTTTTGACAAGTGGCCAAAACTGTTGATGGATGGAATGGAGTGAACAAGGGTGATCCCGTTGGAAATGTGACCAGGCAGCACTCACGTTTTCACCACGGTGTGGACAGAGAACACAGGATATGTGTAATGATGGAAGTCGGAGCGTTGGCCGGGAGAGGAGGGCGTGGCCCGTAGGATCAACAAAGCACACCTATTCCCACATAAGCTGTCTGTCTGGTATCTGTGTGAGAGAGGAGGCAGGGGGGAAAGAGTCGAGGACAGTAAAACACTGTTGACGGGTCAAACTGAGAGGAATTAACAAATGGAATCATTTGTAAACGTTGCCTAAAACAGCAAACACTGACTGGTACTAAGTGCAGGGGTTGAAAATGCACTTTCTTCCATGCTAGCCCATCAAAATAACACAGATAAGTGCGAGAGCTGTTACATATGTGGACGCTTTCCTGACTTTGCCTCTCCTATCGCTACCCTGTGGGAACTTGGATGGAGGCTGAGCTGTGTTGAAAGGGAGCAAACTCTTCCCTCTCTCCAGCGTCTTTCTCCTGGATCTCTCCATCTGACTATCTCCGATTGAGTGTCCCTTTGAGTCTAGCCTAGACTGATGTAAACTAAAACGTTTGTTAGAGTAAGACAAGGACGACCCTTTCCCACACACAGAGAGGTGGGACGAGTTCCTCTTCAGCTGGGTTTCATTATTAGGACAGATGGGAAAGGCTAACAACATATCACGGCAGAGAGGGTTTTTTCAGTTCCCGAAGAGCCTCCGTCACTTGGCTAGTTAAACTATAGACCGCTTGAAGTAATGTGTGAATTAATTCATGAAGACAGAAATGGGAAATGAGAGAGAAAGTGTTTGTTCCAGCCTTAAGTCCTGCTCAGTGGTAGTTATATGTTCATTATCGTCCCCTCATTTCAACCAGAGTTACACATGGCCACTTGAGATGATTAGTATGTACATCGAGGCATGTCCACCATCCAGGATTTCACTCCTACCTAAAACGACCATAACGGCTGGTTTTTAAACTCTATATTCTGTCAAGATAAATACCCATTTGAGATATTAATGCATTAGATATGTTAGTATGTCTGTTAGGAAACGACTGACACCAAAATTAACATTTTAACAACTATAATACTATTGTTAAACAATTTAAACTTCAGAGAGACATGGTTGAACTTGAATAGCAAAATTGAAGATGTGAAAATATTACCTGAAAAACAAAACGGAAAACACATATTGCTAACCTAACAAACATAACAAGGCCTATAAAACGGGAAATGTACAAAAAAAAAGAAGAAGAAGAAGAACTGAAAATAAATATTGAAACAGTCCCAAAAAACGATCGGAACTTAAAAAATACTAGAATGACCATGGGTGGTCAAAATGACGGCCACAGTTTTTAAACTCTATATTCTGTCACGATAAATACCCAATTGAGATATTAATATATTACATATGTTAGTATTTCTGTTAAGAAACTAACTGACACCAAAATTAACATTTAACAACTTTAACTATTTTTCAAACAATTTAAAATGGCTGCTGTCCAACGCCTGTAAATACTGCAACGCCTCGGTGGTAGTTATGGTGCGTCTGTAAAGGCGTCTGTAACCACACATTTTGGCAATAATCAGAAATCGAGTGTAGACTATTTCTCCACTGGAGGACGCTAGTGTGTTTCTAGGACAGAGCAACGAACTTCACGAAGGAAATGACGCCACCAACACACGTCGTAAATACTGACATGACGCGTATGATCTCGCGCAAATTATGAGACGGTCATTTTGACCGCTCATGGTCGTTGTAGGTAGAGCTTATCATAACTTGTTTGTGCAATTGATCTAAAACTCATTTTAATACAAATATATGTAATTTTAGGAGCATTCAGGAAGCGGCAGGTCTGTATCTTTTTTCTTTTTTTCTACAAAGTTATTAAACTTCAAAAATCCAAAAGGGCCGTAATGACCGGCTTGTTAGTATACTTGGGATTTGATTTCAATATCAGTCAGATTGTACACATGGGACTTTCCTCATGAGATAAAACCTGATAAGGGGTCGTCAGCAAACGAGCAAATTAATGATGATAGAAAAGAACAACATTCTGTAGAAGTTGGCCGGGTGTGTCGTGCAGATTTAGATAAAACGTGGACGTGGAGCTGTTGGTGTAACTCTCACTGATGTGAGAGAGAGAGCATTTGAAATGGGCTTGCCCACGATAAGAAGAGAACTGAATGAGGAATATCGTCTTTGACATAAAACATTTTCCGTATTAAAAAAAAAGTTTTATATTTCCCAAATAAAATATCCAGAAGTTGTGGGTTTTATCCAATTCGTGTTCCAAGGGCAAGTTTACAATCCATCTCTGTCAGCAGTTGTCCCATTACAGTAATAGAATTAAGGAGGCACGTTGTATAAAAGCAAGGACTGAGGGGGCATTAAAATGCCTGATTTTCCACCATATTTCTGGCTAAGGCCAAAACGCCAGGCGCTGAAATACAAGCACACTCAAAATCCTCAACACATGCATTATGCAAAGCCAGGACAGGAACGGCTCGCACATACACCACTCCGTCTGCACTTCTCACACCCACTTAACTGTGTGCGTGTCTGTGTGTGTGTATAAAAGATAAAGGAGGGATTTATTTGCATACCTAAAAGTAAAAACTCACAACTATACCAAACTGCATTACAAGTAAATGTGCTTCCCAGTTTCTTCTGCGAGCTCCTAGGCGAGGCGGTGCCGCAGGTCCCGGCGCGTCTGCTCTGTGTCACGCAGACGAGACAGAGAGTCCTCGTGCATGGCCGTGATAGACGTAACCAAAATTGACCCTGGCACACTGTTTATGAAGTTTTTGTGTAACATCTTTGCATTTTGATAATAAGTACTTGTCGTACTGTGTTTCTCACAGTGTGAGAAACGCTCTGGTTTGAGCTGGAATGTATATTGTACCAGTCTGGAGGTGAAGGGATTCAAATGTTGAACACAAACACAACAAGGAGGAAATATGTCTTTGGGTGAATTCCTGGTGGTCTTGTGGAAAGAGGCAATTGTAGAGGCTTAATTCTTTCCCCCTGTGCTGTCACTTTACTATGGGAAATCATTTTGCAAGCTCCACCACACGAGCATGCATTTCTGCATTCGTCTGGCATGTCCAGACTAACATGTTCTGCATCAGCTCTGAATGCAGTTCTTTAAAAACTCACCTGTTCTGCTCTCGCCTTTTCTTAAACATGAAATTATTTTACAGTTTGTATTTTGTTATTCCTCTTTTGCATATTATTATTTTCTTTCCATAATTCTGATTCTCATTTTTGCTGTTTAGCCCGCTGTTGTTTGGTGCATTTTGTTTGCATTTTACAAAGTAAAAAGTACTTTGTAAGACACAAGCTAGCTGTATGAAGAAAAAGAAAAAAAGTTTGTCAGCCGGGTGGAAAAGATCCGTTTTGGCAGGGGATTTTTTTCTCTCTGCTGTAGCGACTTTAGATAAAGTGCCTCAGTGATAGTCCCTCTCCCTGTCTGTATCCACATCTCTTCATGTGGCACACATGTCTGCATGTAGAATGTGGTAGTTCGCTTTATTGTCATATCCATATAAAAAGTACCATGTACCTTCAAATGCAATTAAATCCATGTGCCTGTCTCTCTCAGCCCCTAAACTATATATAAGAAAATGATAATAACAAAAATAAAGAAATAATAAATCTCTGAAGTTCTGTAAGGCACCTACTGTTCATTATTCTGACCTCCTGGAGGTAAAAACTGTGTGAGGTGGCTGGTCGGAGCTCGGATGCTCTGTAAGCATTGTCCTGACGGAAGGAGGACAACAGACCATGTTCTGGGTGGATGGTGTCCTCCATCATACTTAGGACCTTCTTTCTGCAATGGGTAGTGTCCATGTCCTCCATGATACTTATGAGACTTAGGGCCTTCCTTCTGCAATGGGTGGTGTACATGTCCTCCATGATACTTAGGGCCTTCTTTCTGCAACGGGTGGTGTACATGTCCTCCATGATACTTAGGGCCTTCCTTCTGCAACGGGTGGTGTACATGTCCTCCATGATACTTAGGGCCTTCCTTCTGCAATGGGTGGTGTACACGTCCTCCATGATACTTAGGGCCTTACTTCTACAATGGGTGGCGTACATGTCAAGTAAAGTCGATTTTATTTGTATAGCCCAAAATCACAAATTACAAATTTGCCTCAGTGGGCTTTATAGCAACACAACATCCTGTCCTTAGACCCTCTCATCGGATAAGGAACAACTCCCTAAAAAAATCCCTTTAACAGGGAGAAAAAATAGGAAGAAACCTCAGGGAGAGCAAATGAAACTTAGGGCCTTCCTTCTGGAATGGGTGGTGTACATGTCCTCCATGATACTTAGGGCCTTCCTTCTGCAACGGGTGGTGTACATGTCCTCTATGATACTCGGGGCCTTCCTTCTGCAACGGGTGGTGTACATGTCCTCCATGATACTCAGGGCCTTCCTTCTGCAGCGGGTGGTGTACATGTCCTGAAGCTGTGGCAGGGCTATGATATCTGAAGCTGTTTTTAATCTTTCTCAGTTGTTTGTGGTCCTGTTTGGTCACGTTGCCAAACCAAAACAGTATGCTTCCAGTAAGGATGCTCTCTATGGTCGTCTGATACAAACTGACCAGGGTTTTTGAGGGCATTCTGAATTTTTTGAGACATCTCACAAAGTACAGTCTCCGTTGTGCCTTCTTAATGACACAACTGGTGTTTAGAGACCAGGAGAGGGAGTCTGAGACGTGAATGCCTAAAGCTCTGAGGACACCATTGAGATAAACTGGTGTCTGAACCAGTTTGGACTTCCTAAAACCAACAGTTATCCCCTTTGTTTTCTCAACATTTAGGGAGAGGTTGTTATCTTGACACCATATGGATCGGTCCCTCACCTACTTCCTATAGGCATCTTCATTGTTGTCATTTATCAGTCCAGTTACATTTTTAATTCTTCATATTTTTATATTTTTCTTTCATCACCTTATTTAAGTTGTTTTATCATAATCCTTGTTTTATCGGCTCTAATTCTCTGCATTTTAATTATGCTCTTGTGATTTTATCCTGACTGTGTTTTACCTTGTTCTGTGGAGCAGGTCTGGCATTATGTCCTATATTTTTACTGTATTTTGTTGTTTTATCTTGACTATGACTATCCTGTAATGCCCTGGCAGCCTGTGCAGGGTGTCTTCCCACCTGCCACCCAGTGACTGCTGGGGTAGGCTCCAGCTTCCCGCGACCCTACGTAGGATAAGCGGTTGGGATAATGGATCTTGATTATGCGCATTATTTTATCATGTTGTGTAAGGCACCTTGTAACGCTGTTCAGAAAGGTGCGACATAAATAGTTTATTATTATTATTATTACTGTGGTGTTACCTGCAAATGTCACTATGCTGTTATGTTTGGCAAATATATACATATATATTATATATATATATATATATATGAAGGTTAATTTGTATTCTGATCTGATTCTTATATTTGGATGTTTGGAGGTGAACTAGTATTTTGATGTACAAATTTTGGCTTTTGATTTTTTTTTTTAATTATTATTTTGATGTACAGGCTGTGGCAACAAAGCTTCTCAAGTAGGTAGATAAAGAGTCTTTCTATCTATCAATATATTTGTCAATCTATCCGTCTGTCTCTATCTTTAACTTGTGCTATCTACTCGAGTACAATGACCAAGCCCACCAACCAGCATGTGTCACAGTCTTTTAAACACAGTTAGTTTACTGCTGGACAACTGGGTTGTGAAGGGGAGGAATGTGTTTCAAGGATGAACTTATTGTCGACTCTGATTCTGCTGCAGTTTTTTCCTTGGCTCTGCAGCTGTGAAAATCCTGGTCAGCTCAGCACAGCTCGGCCCAAGGATAACGGTTTGGGATGATGTGACTCATAAATCCCGAATTTACCATCATAAACTTTCTTTTATCTTCGCATCGGTTTGGACACATTGAGCCATTTTTTTTTCCACATCTAGTCGATCTACTGTAATTTAACTTACAGATATGAAATTTTATGTTGGACACATGTACACCTATTTAGAGTAGGCAAAGTTACGCAGGTCTAACATGGACTGAAATGATGCATTGTGTTTCTGTTCACATGAGCCGTTTGATTTTAAAGTTGATGATTTGAGGTTTCCGTTCGTTTACTTTATTCAGAATTTTAGCTTTTTTGCGACTCCCCATTATGTGCTGAAAAAAATTCATATTTTGTGCATAAATGTTTCAGGACAATTTGTAGAGAATATAGGGGTATGTTGCTGGTTGAAAGCAGCATGTAAAATCCTGTATATTCTGGCTCATTACTGGGAACTGTTCTTTTAGCATGAAATGTACTTTGTAATGTAATATCCTGTAATATGTAATATAAAATAGAATGTGTAAGAGTGAGTTATATGCAAAGTTACATTTATAAAATGAAATGCCACATGTGGGACTAAGTTGCGAAAAACATTTTAAAAGTTGACATATTTGTCAATGTTAATGCACAACTGCGTGTAAGACTTCAGGTTACACATTTGGGATTCATTTTGGCTTCTTTTTTCCCCCCTCCATCTTTTAAAATGCTGCGAGTTCAAAAGTATTTGCATGAAGGTTTCTCTTTTCACACCATGAGACTGACGGGGAGACGGCATATGGCCAGCTTTCTTGTGTGAAGGGGAGGCATGTGTCAATGGCCTGGAGTAATGTGCTGGATATTGTAACATAAGGGTGGACGAGCCTTTATTTTAGGACACATGCAGGGCCCTGTTATTAACTGCTGCGTTGGAATTGGCAATTTTGGGGGGTGCATAGATAAAAACAACCATAGCTGCCTGGTACTGAAATAAAGGTTGGAATTACGCGTGCGTATAGATGCGCACAACATTTGTTTTTTATCAAAATGCCTGATGAATGACTTGGAAGACACTGATGATATATGACAGCCGCTTTCAAATGAGTTGGTTTCATCTCATCATTACTAACTTTTAAATCTTAAAACTGACTTTTAACTCTAAAATCTTTTTTTTTATTGACAACAGTTTCATGTGGCTCGACGTTTCCTGCGGCGGATGTACATGCTGATGTCATATGCGACTGGCACCATACGACATAAAATCTGTTGTCAAAGTAACCGAGGCCTAATTATGTTGCGAGTTCAAAAAACTCATCTTATTCAGATTGGCCAGCGGTCAGCGGGGGTTGTGACGGTAACCACGTGACCGCAATATCGCGGTCGTGCGACGCCTACCGCGGGGTTGCGTTCATTACCGCCATTTTTTTTTTTTACTTTTATTTTTGCTGGTAGAAGTTGCGCGATATGAATATTAACACAGTGATCGTTGTTTAGTTCTCCTCGCCGGCTGTCTTCCGTCCCACGTTAAAAGCTTCTGGAGAATCAAAACTTTTAAATTGCTCGTCGTTTCAGTTTCGCGAGCAACGCGGAGGGACAGTCCATTGCACACATGGGGGGGTTCTTTGGCGTGTGTCCGATTATTAATTATTTCTAGGCTTGAATAGTTTTGATGTCTACAGGTAACGTCCAGTTGAGTACGCGTAGCACACAGACACAAAAGACAGAAGTGTAAAGTAAACAGTTGGAGTTACGTTTTAAGAGCAGGCGCTTACAGCGAACACCCCTCGTATGTGGTAACGCCCATGCGCTTGACGCCAGCCGCTGGACATTCAACAATATGGCGGCAAATCTCGCTCCAAGGTCGCTTCTGTCAAATAAAAGTGTCCAGTCTGATAAAAAGGCGGTAAACTGCCATACAGCGCGGACGCGTTTTCACTGCGGTAAGAAAAAAATCCGTTCCGTCCCAGCCCCGCGGTCAGCGTTGTGTTGTGCAGGTTTGATGGACCGTGTTGAAGCTGTTTGGCCTCGGTTCCGTATTAATGCGTCGCCGTTTCCCTGCCCTCTGCCCCCCACGCACACAGGTTTGATTCCTCGGCCCGGCGTCCTCTTCCATCTGTCCGCCATCTGTACGCACACCTTTTCATGCGATTTCTCCTTCCCCGAGCTTTTCATCCCTCATTCATCTCTTCTTCTCTTTTATGTCCTCTCTCTGGGGAGCAACTAGAAAGATAAAGAGAATCGGTGCTCACTCATCCCGGTTTAGGTGCGGGGCAGAGGGAGGCCGCGGCCGGGCCCCTGCGGAACAGGGAAGCTATTGATACAGTGTGGGGCCAGTCTTTTGAAGTGCTATCATGTGAAGCTATAATGGCCGCCGTGTTGATATCCGCAACGCTGGCTGACCATTTTGGCTTCGTTAGAGTAGTATTAACAGGTGCGTCGCTGGCATAAAAGGTAACTGGAGGTCCGGGTGTGTCTCTCAACTAAATTACCCTGCTTCCTTGTGTTTGTAGTATGTACTGGGGGGAGAGATGGATGTGCTAAAGCAATTTCTCATTATTTCTTAGACCCCGGATGTTAGGATTGCGAACGTCTAACCTCTCATAAAAGAGTATGTTGCTCTGTCTGTGTGCTTCCTGAACACGCACTTTCCCACATGGTCAAGTAACTACATTGCTCTGTTAAGAGCTGGGGGGGAAAAACATCCAGATACACGACTCTCGGTTTGAATCCTTCATTTTTCAAGCAGGCTCGATAGAAAGGCACTAGATTTGCAACATTTTCAGAGGGAGCGTAGTGGGAGTTTGGCCTTTTTGAAGTGTCTGCAGCTGTGAATTCCTTCAAGGGCCACTGAAATCCTGCCCTGTGCTGTTTTAGCTGTTTGCCCCACTGCCCAGGGAGATACAGAAGCAGGCTCTGTTGAGACCACCCCCCAGGATAACACTCATGCCCCCCCCCTTTTTTTTAAATGAAATTATTAAACAGAAGTTGAGGGGGTAAAGGGGGCGGGGGTCATTGCTTCATGCCGCAGAGTTTTATCCTGGGAGGTCGTGTCTGGACACAGGAAGAGCCGGGCAGCCATCACTCTTTCAAACAGTCATTATAGTAGTTAAGTTCACTTATCTTAAATGGGGTGTTTTCAGAAGATGTTATAGCTGCCTCTTTTTATGTTGAAAAACGCCGCCACAGTGCCATCAGTGTTCCTTTTTTTCAACGCAAATTGGTTTTTGGTCCTGGGGTCTGTACCTCAAACAGCTAGGTGTGTGTCTTTCTGCTTCTTGATGTACCCCCATGTTGTTACCATTATTTCTCTTTTGTTCTCTCCGAAACTTGACTCAATCAAGTTATACAAGTATGATTTTAACTGCAAAATATACATTGATTGTGCTACTACAGGGGTCCCGGCAAATCCCGTCAGTCTTCCAGTCTGTGCCTCTCTCACACTGTCAGGACTTTCTTCTTTAAAACTTAAAAGACAGTCTCATAGCCACAGTCTGCGTTTGTTTGTGAATGTGTTTCCTTTTGTGACATGGTGTGGGTTGTGTGGTAAAATGATGGCGTATTGTCAGAATAGGCGGATGTGCAAACCAGCTGCTGCCAGAGCCTTCACCACCCCCCCCGCCTATTCCTTATCCTGCTCTGTTCCTCTCTTCCATTAGCCATCCTGACCCAGTGTGGGCTGGTTCTGCGGTTCCCTGTGGAGTCATTTTGACTTACTTGTGCCAAAATCAGTCAGGCTGTGAGGGAATAGCCAGACCAACACATGCCAGGCAGAGCTCTCCCCCCTCCGCACCGAGGAGTATTATTCAGCCACAGGCTCCTCGTCAATTCCCTTTCAAATGATGTGACAGAATTCACTCTCCAATGCTCTACATTTTTACCAGTTGCTTTTCCCAGCTGAATAGTGATTTTCTCATATGGAGCAGACATGGATTACTGATGCTAATGCTATCCAGTCACTAGACGCACTTATGCCTCAGAAGAAATGATCAGTTATGGAGTGTTGCTGCTGCCGTATAGGCTGACGTCTATCGCCGTGCCCGTGGGGGTCATGAGCTAAAAATTTTCGACACAAACCAGGACTGAGTGTATGGGACCACATCCAGAACCTAAAGTGACCCCAAATGGCTCCTTTTGCGGCCTCTTAAAATTCCCAGGCTCTGGTCCATATCCACTGTATCCGTAGCTGTGGCTATACCTCCATGCTGGGCTGTTTGTTCCAGGTCCATGCCAGCTTTAGACACTATCTTTAATGAGCTCTACATTGCCTTGGTAAGGACAAGGCAACTCTTTCTCATTATTGGTAAAATACTAAGAATGTGTCATGTCGTGTTTGATGGCTGGGAGAGCTGGCGCTGGATCGGCTGGGGGAGCTTGGTCTGCCGCATCCTATGGGCCCAGAGACCGTGCCCAAAGAAGAAACACCGAGGGCAGTCTGACAGGACGTGGAAGCAGGGCAAGCTAAGCTAACTGTTAGCCCATGCAGACCGGCATTTCCGATAACACCGAGGGCAGTCTTGCAGTGGCCTCACCTGGTGTGTTTCTGGTGTCATCGTGTGGAGTGCGAGGATGTGTGTCAAGGGTGTCTGGCTGGGAGAGCTGGCATTGGATCGGCTGGAGGAGCCTGGTCTGCTGCATGCAGTGGGCCCAAGGACCACGGCCCTGCCTGGAGCTGCGCCCGAAGAGGAAACACGGAGGACGGTCTCGCAGGACCCGGAAGCAGGGCAGGCTAGGCTAACTGCTAGCTCATGCAGATCGGCAGTTCTGACAGTCATCCTGGCTGGCGTTCGCTCTCTTGGACAGTGATTTATATATATATATATATATATATATATATATATATATATATATATATATATAGGATATGTGTTTTTGTATTTTTATTTTTATATTTTTTTAGTTTGGATATGTGTGTTCTTGTAGGTTTTGGATGTGTTTTTGTCTTTGTGTTGCACTGCTGTGGGCTGGGGGAAACAATGTTTCTTTTCATTTCATTTACTTGCGTACATGAAACGAAATGACAAATACATGTTCCTGATTCCTGATCGCTGATGTCAGGGTTGGTAAGGATTCATGTGTTGGAGAAAGGCCATCATTAACTGGACTCCCAGGGTACCCAGAGGATGATTAAATGTGATTCACATCAAGGTCATTAGTTTCACCAGGTGTTTGGAGAAGAAAGCAAGAAGGTCATGGACTGTATCTATGCATGAGCAATTTCCCCCTCTTACTTCAGATTTATTCAGTGTTGTGCATCATCTTTTTTTCATTTGGTGTGCATGTGCAGCACCTACCTGAGCTGGAGACAGTTAGACATTTGGCTGTGTTGCCACTGTTGAGTATAATTGACTGTGGTTGTTGGCAACATTTTAAATCCTTCTTTCTCTGCCTTCGGGCAGGAATAGAAACCTGTCCTCTAGTGCCAAGGTCTATTTTTCACTAAATCACCCAAGACTTTTTTCTTCCTAAGTTATGAAAGTGAGAACATGCTGGCGCCGTTTTTCTCATACCGCGAGCCGAGGTGTTGTACTTCTTCACTGTAGATGTTCAAGAGATCAGGTGGTAGACTTCATACTGTTTACATTGTTCCTATATAGACCTGTTCAGTCTGCAGCCATGAGTTGCATGTGTTTGAATTTTGTCAACTAGCCTTGTTATCTCCGCCAGGCGGTAGCCTGGAGGCATGTGTGCATGCATGCATGGGTATGTGTGTGTGTGTGTGTGTGTGTGTGTGTGTGTGTGTGTGTGTGTGTGTGTGTGTGTGTGTGTGTGTGTGTGTGTGTGTGTGTGTTTGTTTGTGTATTTATCCGCAGCTAATCTCTTATACTACTGTGCCTATCAGCCTAATGTTTTTGTACACAGTTATAACTGTATGATCAAGGATCTCGTGGTGGCGGTGATTCAAAACCTGTTTTATACCGCAATTGAGTACAAACTGCTCAGCTGCCCCCCCCCTTTTTTTTTCTCCCCAATTGTACCTGTCCCATTACCCCACTCTTCCGAGCCGTCCCGGTCGCTGCGCCACCCCCTCTGCCGATCCAGAGAGGGCTGCAGTCTACCACATGCCTCCTCCAATACATGTGGAGTCACCAGCTGCTTCTTTTCACCTGACAGTAAGGAGTTTCGCCAGGGGGACGTAGCACGTGGGAGGATCACGCTATTACCCCCAGTTCACCCCCCCCCCCGAACAGGCGCCCCGACCGACCAGAGGAGGCGATAGTGCAGCAACGGGAACAGATACCCACATCTGCTTTTCCGCCCACAACCACAGCCAATTGTGTCTGTGGGGACGCCTGACCAAGCCGGACGTAACGGGGGATTCGAACTGGTGATCCCGGTGTTGGTAGGCAACGGAATAGACCACTACGCTACCCAGACGGCCCACTCAGGTGGTTTTTTGCCTTAGTCCGAGCACAGGAGAAGGGGAGATACGCAGTCAGTGCCTCTGTAGTTTGCCTTCTCCCAGTAGGGAAAAAAGGGGTGGTTTGTCGCCAAGATCGAGCACCAGAGAAGGGGAGATGCGTCTGGCGGGGATCTGCACTCTACTGAGTGCTCTCTCCTAGTTATTGCTGTGGTATATTTTTTGACAGAAAGGCTCATATTTCTGCATGATGCTCTTATGTCTGTAAAAGATCCAGTATGAAGCCTAGGAATCTCTTAGCATGACTTCTGAAGGAAAGATGGAGCGGGTTAGCCATGTTTGGGAGTCACAAGCCACTTTTCCATCAACATGTCTTCATGCAAATTTTTCCAGATGTGAATAAGAAAAACTTGATTCGAAAGCCAAATTTAAATAAAAAGATTCTAATAATCACAAAAAAGTTGTACACTCGCTTGAGGAAGAGACGTAAGGGTGTTGATTAAGAGAAAATGTGATAAATGGTAATGGGGGAAGAACTGGCAAATGATGATGTTGAAGATAAATCAATACCCCAGACTTTTTCTTTGTTTGTTTTTTTTTCCTTTTTTCGCCCCAGTTGTACTTGGCCAATTACCCTATTTTCGGAGTCGTCGCGGTCGCTGTTCCACCCCCTCTGCTGATCCGGGGGGGGGGGGGTTGCAGACATGCTTCTTCTGATACATGTGGAGTCACTAGCCCTTTCTTTTCACCTGACAGTGAGGAGTTTCACCAGAGGGATGGTAGCACATGGGAGGATCACACTATTCCCCCCAGTCCCCCCCACAAACAGGCGCCCCGACCGACCGACCAGAGGAGACGCTAGTGCAGCAACCAGGACACAAACCCACATCCGGCTTCCCACCCACAGAAAAATTGTGTCTGTAGGCACACCCCACCAAGCTGAAGGTAACACAGGGACTCGAACCGGCAATCCCTGTATTGGTAGGCAACGAAATAGACCGCCATGCCACCCGGACGCCCCAATACCCCAGACATAGGCAAACGCCATGCGCCATGGGAGGCAAGTAGTCTGCAGGGCTTCCTTTGAAACAGTCAGTAAACCAGCCGGGGCAGTTGCACCAGTTGTGTGCATAGCTTCACTAAATCTAATTGTCATGTAAATGTTCACTAAGTGAGAATTTACACCATGCTAAATACAAATAGGCTGCAGCCCTCCCACCACTTATTACTAAAAGCTGATTTATGGCTCGGTCCTCACACAGACCAACTAGGAGCCTCACACATACCAACTAGGAGATGTAGTTGTTGGATTTAGTTAAGAGAAGTTAGCTGCTCTTCCTGGAAGCCCTCATGATTTATTTTGTTTATTCTCTTTTCTTTTTTTTTTTAATTCTCCTGCGTTCTGTTTCACGCTTTTATGCAGTTTTATGTACTGTTTTAATGTACTGTCAGGGGTTTGTGTATTGCCATGTGCCAAAGCCAATTTTCCACCTCGTGTGGACAACGTTGTCAAGTCGTTAGGTCGTAAGACCTAGTTTAAGCAACGGTGGCAAACAAAGATAGCAAGCGAAATGTTAGAAGGTGCATAAATAATGCCTGTGCACCACCCAAATACGTTTGAGTGACAGCGTAATGGCTTTTGTCAGTGTCTGTGTGCAGTGAACCAGGGTTTGACTATGGTGTGTGTGTGTGTGTGTGTGTGTGTGTGTGTGTGTGTGTGTGTGTGTGTGTGTGTGTGTGTGTGTGTGTGTTTGTTGCACACATGGGAGAGTAGTCTCGGGGAATGGGGGCTATTTTGGAATAAAGCGATGCATCAAAAGCATTTTTCAGAAGGCAGTATGTGAAACAGGTGCTTGCCTGGGTGGGCAGGACAGAGAACAATCATGGCCCTTACTCCTCCTCGCTCTAAAGGCTCCCGGGCGCTGCAACAGCCCGGCCCGAAATACCTGCAGACTGTGCTCACCTGGGAAATCAGTGTTGTCTCTTAAATGGCCACTTAAAACCCAATTAAATAATGCTTTAAATGACAGGGCATTTATTATGCAGACATGACAACGCAATAGGCGAGTAAAATGAGGTAACGACTATGATGCGTGGTAATTACTGTGTAATATACAAGTAAAATATGAGCTTTTCTTTTTTGACCCCCCCCCTTTTTTTTTTTCTTCCCAATTGTATCCAGCCAATTACCCCACTCTTCCGAGCCATCCCGGTCACTGCTCAACCCCCTCTGCCGATCTGGGGAGGGCTGCAGACTACCACATGTCTCCTTCCATACATGTGGAATCACCAGCCGCTTCTTTTCACCTGACAGTGAGGAGTTTCACCAGGGGGACGTAGCACATGGAAGGATCATGCTATTCCCCCAGCCCCCCCCCCAAACAGGCGCCCCAACCGACCAGAGGAGGCGCTAGTGCAGCGACCAGGACACATACCCACATCTGGCTTCCCACCCACAGACACAGCCAATTGTGTCTGTAGGGACGCCCAACCAAGCTGGAGGCAACATGGGGATTTGAACCGCCGATCCCCATGTTGATAGGCAACGGAATAGACCGCCACGCCACACGGACGCCCTTGTTTGTACCGTTGTGTGTGTGTGTGCGTGCCTGCATGCGTGTGGCAGTGCATGCCTGTGTATCATGTTCCAGTGCCTCGCAGAGGGTCTGTTTAACGAGGTGAGGGGCGCTGTCAGTTCAGTCCGTTGCTCATTTCCTCTGTTATTGGGAGCTCTTATCTGTTTGAGCACCACTTCAGCTTCTAAAGCTTATTGCACCATCACCGTGGATGGAGCAGAAATTCTTGCACCCGCACGCCAGCGTGTTCATACACTCGTGTGCGCGAGTCTCAGTAGTAACCTGCAGCCGTGTTCTTTCGGCACATCGCATGTTGTGTGAAAGCTTGCAGGATGTGATGCAGCCTGTACAGTTCAGCTTTGATGTCGACAGCGAGTGTTGGTCGGTCATGAGGTTGGACACACAGCGGGTCTCTGTAGCAGAGGCGTATTCCAACACTTCTCCTGCCGCTTAGTGAAATCCCACAAAAAGAAGAAAAAAAAAATCTCACAATTTTGCCCCTGGTGTTTGAGAATTTACATGTGATGGCAGCCATGTGTGTATCGATAATGAATTATTTATGCCTGTTTTTACGCCAAGCTTTATGTGTGTGTATTTTACTTAACTGGTTTTCTTTTGGCAAGCGTTTTCCTCCTCGACGCCTGTGTTGGTAATTCTCTGGCTGTGTTCTGTCGTAGAATCCTGCTACGCCATAAAAGTGATTGGCAAGGCCATTCCCGCAACTACCCGTAACCTTGGGGCAAAATGGAAAGATGGCCGTGTTGCCAGGGTTTGGGAAGAGTGTGCTTGTGCGGTTGCTGTATCCGTCATGACAAACGATAACATCTTTGCGGCGGTTCCCACAGGTTGAGAATTTACGTGAGGCGGTGGGTCGGGCAGCATGTGACGGGCAGGTTCAGTAACAGACTAGTCAAACAAAGCTTTATGAATAACTCTTTATTGCCAACGAATAACCACACAAAATGAAGATGTGTCAGCATAAATAACTACTGTTTACACATCAAAATAAATTTTCCAGGGCATCCGGGTGGCATGGCGGTCTATTCCGTTGCCTACCAACATGGGGATCGCTGGTTCGAATCCCCGTGTTACCTCCAGCTTGGTGGGGCGTCCCATAAGACACAATTGGCCGTCTCTGCGGGTGGGAAGCAGGATGCGGGTATGTGTCCTGGTCGCTGCACCAGCGCCTCCTCTGGTCAGTTGGAGCGACTGTTCGGTGGGGCGGGGGAACTGGGGGAATAGTGTGATCCGCCCACGTGCTATGTACCCCTGGTGAAACTCCTCACTGTCAGGTGAAAAGAAGCTGCTGGCGACGCCACATGTATCAGAGGAAGCATGTGGTAGTCTGCAGCCCTCCCTGGATCAGCAGAGGGGGTGGAGCAGCGACCGGGGTGGCTCGGAAGAGTGAGGTAATTGGCCGGATACAATTGGGAGGAAAAGGGGGGAAAATCCAACAAAAAATAAATAAATTTTCCACTTTCAAAATGGAAAATTTATTTATTTTTTGGGGGGGGATTTCCCCCCTTTTTTTCCCCAGTTGTACTTGGCCAATTACCCCACTCTTCCGAGTCATCCCGGTCGCTGCTCCACCCCCTCTGCTGATCCGGGGAGGGCTGCAGACTACCACATAATAGGGGTGGCGCAGTGGTTAACACAGTCGCCTCACAGCAAGAAGGTCTGGGGTTCGAGCCCCGGGGTAGTCCCACCTTAAGGGTCGTCCCAGGTCGTCCTCTGTGTGGAATTTACATATTCTCCCTGTGTCTGCATGGATTTCCTCCAGGTGCTGCGGTTTCCTCCCATAGTCCAAATACATGTAGGTCAGGTGAATCGGCCGTACTAAATTGTACCTAGGTGTGTGTGTGTGTGTGTGTGTGTGTGTGTGTGTGTGTGTGTGTGTGTGTGTGTGTGTGTGTGTGTGTGTGTGTGTGTGTGTGAGTGAGAGAGATGGCCTGGCGGCCTGTCCAGGGTGTCTCCCTGCCTGCCGGCCAATGACTACTGGGATAGGCTCCAGCATCCCCGCCACCCTGAGAGTAGGATAAGCAGTTTGGAGGATGGATGGATTTTCAAAATATGTTAAAGAACAAAACAGAGACTTTAACTCTGCTTTTTGACGAGCATATCAAAATAACCGTTCAGAAGTAAATAACTACATAATCAAATACATTTCACATTTTCAAAATAAACTCATGAGATCAAAACACTTTAACTCTGCTTTGGTCAAGAGTTGTTCTCCTTCGCCTTTTATTGTGTGCCTATTTGCACAGTTGGCATTCATTGTTGGAACATTTAATTTATCTCGCTGTGGAAAAAAAACATTTTTAACACCTGTCTGTGTGGGTATGCTTTATGCCAGTCCAGTTGTTGAGATTCTGGGGCGTGCAGCCAGGTGCTCCCCTTTCAGCTTGTTTCTTAGTTCAGTTTTGACCTGATATAGAAACAAGCTTGCAGAACCATTTTGAACACAACCATTTTGAAAGACAGCACAAGAGAACATTTACAGAACATTTACACATTGCGCATGATTGAAAATCAACCTGCTCATCCATCCATCCATTATCCAAACCGCCCATCCTGCTCTCAGGGTCGTGGGGATGCTGGAGCCCATTTCAGCAGCCACCGGGCGGCAGGCGGAGAGACACTTCGGACAGGCCGCCAGGCCATCACATGGCGGACACACATGCACACACACACACACACACACATTCACACCTACAGATAATGTAGTGCGGCTGATTCACCGGACCTGCATGTCTTTGGACTGTGGGAGGAAACCGGAGCCCCCGGAGGAAACCCACGAAGACACGGGGAGAACATGCAAACTCCACACAGAGGATGACCCGGGATGACCCCCAAGGTTGGACTACCCCAGGGCTCGAACCCAGGACCTTCTTGCTGTGAGGCGACCGCGCTAACCACTGCGCCACTGTGCCGCCTCGCCACCGTGCTGCCTGCTCATTGGTTATGTTATTCCAGCTTTCCATTTTGTCACATACGAAAATGTTGGTAGTTGTACGCTCCTCTTAACTGACTGTTCAGGGCGGTGTTGAGGCTAACATTACTAGCTAGCCAGTCCAACTACCCTCGTAAATTACATTAAAATAAAATGTGTAACATTTACAAAACACTTTAAACACAAGTCATTCTTTTTAGGCATCCATCACACAAAGTGCTAAGTGGTGATTTTATTATCGAGTTAGAAAAAAAAGTTACCTTAGAAACACTTGATGCTGCCCGTCTCCCTTTGAAATTGACATACTGGGGCGCTTCAATGACTCACCTGGTATAGTGTGTACCACATAAGGCTGAGTCCTTACCCCGGCGGCCTGGGTTCGAATCTAGCCTGGGCTCTTTTCTGCATGTTATGCCCTCTCTCTCCCCTGCCTTTCCTGGCTCTACTATAACTATCCAATAAAGGCAGAAAATGCAAAAAAAAGAAATTGAAATACCAAATGAATCGCTGTGTTACGCACATGACATAAATATGGTCTTGAGAAGGGAGGGGGTGTGGGGGGGTGGCTGTAGGTCCGCTGGTCTATGTACATTATGACATGACAGTTGCACATCTTGATTGTGGGGAAAAAAAGAAATTGGAATTCAGATTTTATCTACCTGGGCGGACCGCCCAATTACAGTGTATGGGAAATGCTGGTCTTTTGCCGTGAAAGAAAGAGGAAAACGGGAGAGCCATCAATGCTCCCAAACATATGAGGCCCAATGGGAGCCACAGAGTGATATCTCAACTATTCAATTTGGCAAATTCTTTACGTAGATACAGTTTTTTCCAAACATCTCTATTGTGTAAAGGCTGAAGTACAGACTAACATTTGATTGTATTCCCATCGTACAGTGTATTCTGATCCTTACTCCAGTGTGAGTGTTGACATTTTAAATTAATTCCTGTGGCCCAATGGCCATTAATTGTTTTCAGTTTTGTCATTGATTGAATTTAATGAATTACTCATTGACATTTTCAAATTTGTGTTGATCCGGAAGCTGTCACAAATCTTCGGGAATGCGCTGAAGATGGATAAACCAGAAGCATGCTCTCTACATTAGGGTATGTCTGTAATAAGATTAAAACAATAAACCACCCTGTCTCCGATAATCAGTATGTCGTTTCACTTGGTGGTCTGTTCAGAGTAAATGCATAGCTTTCAGTGAATCATGTAAACTTTGCTCTTTTACCTTTTACTGCCCATGATTTCCTGGACTTTTTTGGCAGTAAAATTGATGATAAAAAAAACCAAGTAATCAACCTACAGACCCTGTGAGCCCACTTTCTTATAAGGACTCTCAGAGTCTCCCTGTACTTTCACGTTTTGAGACTGTCACACTGGAAACATTGTCCAAGATGGCTTTGGCAGCCATCCTTCTTGACCCGTTCCCTTATACACTTTTGAAAGAACTTTGGATGTTCCTGGGTCCCCCGATACTAAATATTATAAATTCCTCTCTTACCTCTGGCAGTGTTACTTCTAGTTTTAAAACTGCCATAGTTAAACTTCTCTTAAAGAAACCAAATCTTGGATCTGGGGGTTTTCAATATCTGTGGACCAATCTCCAACCCATCTTTCATTTCCAAAAATTTGGAAAGAGTTGTAGCTGATCAACTTTCAGCCTATCTTTCCAAGAACAATCTCTTTCAACCATTTCAATCTGCATTTAGAGCCTGTCTTTCCATTGAAACTTCACTCACAAAAGTGGTGAATGAGCTTTTGCTTGCTATGGATTCTAACTCCACATCAGTGCTACTGTTGCTTGAACTTGGTTCAGTTTTTGACACCACTGATCATGGTATACTTTTGCACCACCTTGAGAATTCCCTACAGTGCATCCGGAAAGTATTCACACCCCTTCACTTTCTCCACATTTTGTTATGTTACAGCCTTATTCCAAAATGGATTAAATTCCTTTTTTTTTCTCATCAATCTACATACAATACCCCATAATGACAAAGCGAAAAAGGTTTTGTAGAAATTTTTGCAAATTTATTAAAAATAAAAAAATGAAATATTGCATGTACATAAGTATTCACACCCTTTACTCAGTACTTGGTTGAGACACCCTTGGCAGCGATTACAGCCTCAAGTCTTCTTGGGTATGAAGCTACAAGCTTGGCACACCTATATTTGGGGTATTTCTCCCATTCTTCTCTGCAGATTCTCTCGAGCTCTGTAAGGTTAGATGGGGAGCGTCGCTGCACAGCTATTTTCAGAGCGCTCTGGAGCAGGTTTTCATCAAGGATTTCTCTGTACTTTGCTCCATTCATCTTTCCCTCGATCCTGACTAGTCTCCCAGTTCCTGCCACTGAAAAACATCCCCACAGCATGATGCTGCCACCACCATGCTTCACTGTAGGGATGGTATTAGCAAGGTGATGAGAGGTGCCTGGTTTCCTCCAGATGTGATGTTTGGCATTCAGGCCAAAGAGTTCAATCTTGGTTTCATCAGACCAGAGAATCTTGTTTCTCATGGTCTGAGAGTCCTTTAGGTGCTTTCTGGCAAACTCCAAGCGGGCTGTCATGTGCTTTTTACTGAGCAGAGGCTTCCGTCTGGCCACTCTACCATTAAAGGCCTGATTGGTGGAGTGCTGCAGAGATGGTTGTCCTTCTGGAAGGTTCTCCCATCTCCACAGAGGCATGCTGGAGCTCTGTCAGAGTGACCATCGGGTTCTTGGTCACCTCCCTGACCAAGGCCCTTCTCCCCCGATTGCTCAGTTTGGCTCGGCAGCCAGCTCTAGGAAGAGTCCTGGTTGATCCAAACTTCTTCCATTTACGAATGATGGAGACCACTGTGCTCGTCGAGACCTTCAAAGCTGTAGAAATTTTTTTGTACCCTTCCCCAGATCTGTGCCTCGATACAATCCTGTCTTGGAGGTCCACAGACAATTCCTTTGACTTCATGGCTTGGTTTCTGCTCTGACATGCACTGTCAACGGTGGGACCTTATATAGATAGGTGTGTGCCTTTCCAAATCATGTCCGATCAATTGAATTTACTACAGGGGGACTCCAATCAAGATGTTGAAACATCTCAAGGATGGTCAGTGGAAACAGGATGAACCGGAGCTCAATTTTGAGTGTCATAGCAAAGGGTGTGCATACTCATGTACATGCAATATTTCATTTTTTTATTTTTAATAAATTTGCACAAATTTCTACAAAACCTTTTTCACTTTGTCACTATGGGGTATTGTGTGTAGATTGATGAGGGAAAAAAAGGAATTTAATCCATTTTGGAATAAGGCTGTAACATAACAAAATGTGGGGAAAGTGAAGGGGTGTGAATACTTTCCGGATGCACTGTATGTGTTTCAGGTCTGGCTCTGTCATGACTTAAGTCTTACTTTTCTGGTAGAACACAGTGGTGATGTTACATCTGATTTCTCTACAGTGAAATATGTATACCCCAGGGCTCAGTTCTTGGTCCTTTGATATTTCCCTTTACATCTCTCCTCTTGGCCATATTATACAGAGCTGTGCAGTGTTGTAGTACTTGAGTCCAGGACTTGGACTTGAGTCCAACTCGAGTCCTGATTTTCAGGACTCATGACTTGACTTGGACTTGAGCACTGATGACTTGGACTTGGACTCGAGCATTGACTGCATTTGAACTCGGACTTGTTAATTTTTTGTAACAGGCCCTAATAATTTGGCATAAGATATTGATAGCTATATTAATACCGTAACATTATTCAATTTTGTGCAAGGGCAGGCACGTGTGTTCCACCTACATGTGGATTCACGTGCATACCCTCATGTTCAGTAACAGTTAGTGCTAAGATGCCGAACTCGACTCAAACTCAACCTTGATGACTCAGACTCAGGTAATGGGGACTTGACTCGGACTCTTCTTTGGGGACTTGGCCTTGGACTCGGACTCGAACACTGGGGACTCGAGACTCGACTCGGACTCGAGGTTTAGTGACTCGACTACACCACTGGCGCTATGGAATATATTTCCACTGCTACGCTGATGATACTCAGCTCAACCACTGGTCTGCCCTGCCTTTGTCATTTACAGGCGGAATAAGCCTGATCAAAATGATGGTTCTACCCAAGTTCTTATACCGTTTCCAACATATTCCTGTACTCATTACCAAAGCATTTTTCAGCAAATTAGACAAGTGTCCAAATTCCTCTGGGGGAATAAACCTGTCCATATCCGGAAGTCAGTCCTGCAACTCCCCAAACAAAGGGATGGGTTAGCCCTCCCTAACTTTATACATTATTACTGGGCAGCCAACGTTCAAAAACTCCCATACTGGATGGGCAGCAATACTTACAATCTACCTGCTTGGGTTTATTTGGAAAAGGCCGCCTCACAAATTTCATTACATTCTATACTGTGCTCCCAGCTCCCCCTCCCTTCCACACTGGTTAGTACCAGTCCTGTTGTGACCAACTCTCTCAAAATCTGGATCCAATTTAGGAAACAGTTTGGCCTCCATGGACCTTCTACTCTTGCTCTAATACTTAACAATCACCTTTTCCAACCTTCAAGCACAGATTTAACATTCCAAATCTGGCTCAGTAATGGCATAGTAACTGTTGAGGTTTTGTATAAAGATGGGATTTTCTCATCTTTCGCTGAGTCTGTCTGCATTGCTCAATAATCCAGGTAAGGAAATCACAGAAAGTTGGATCAGTTCATTTGGACACAATGTTTATAGGGAGAAACATTTCATCACTCATCTAAGTGACTTCTTCAGTCTCAATTGACTGCAGGTATCCCCACCCTTATAAACCGCACAGTGGCATAACGACCGAAACCAACGATCGGTTTCATATGGAAATTACTGTGACCATTGGTAAGCATTACAATGGCCACGTGTACTATTCACAGAAGATCGGGGAATGGTTGCAATCACAGAATTGTAAGACGGCAACAGATGTACTCTTAGGCCGCTTTCTCGGTTCAGGGATGGCAATTCCTTAGATGGCCCATATGGCCTCTTTGACTCCCCGGTCAAACCATTCTTTTTCTCCCTATCAAGAATGTGCACATCCTCATCCTTGAAAGAGTGGCCACTGGCCTGTAGATGGGTGTAGACCGCAGAGTCCTGGCCTGATGTGTTAGCTCTTCTGTGTTGTGCCATCCTCTTGGCCAGCGTCCGTTTGGTTTCCCTGATGTACAAGTCACGGCAATCCTCCCGGCGCTTAACAGCATACACTATATATGCTTTCTGTCCGTCGGATGAGACGTTAAACCAAGGTCCTGACTCACTGTGGTCATTAAAGATCCCGTGGCACTTATCACAAAGAGTAGGGGGTTCACCGGTGTCCTGGCAAAATTCCCAGCCGGGCTTTCTCCATCTGGCCACCTAATCATCCCCCATGTAAATGGCTCAATGGTTCTTCCCTCTCCACCTCAAGCTGATGCTTGGTGAGCGTTCTGACGCGAAATGGCTGCCATGCATCACCCAGGTGGGTGCTACACATTGGTGATGGTTGACGTGAGTTACCCCCTTCAATTGTGAAGCACTTTGGGTGTCTTGAAAAGCACTATATAACTGTAATGACTATTATTATATTGCTCTGTTTGTGCCGGGGGACCCGATCCTTGGGATGGACCGATTTCTGGTGCAGTGTGTTTTGGGGTTTGAAAGTAACTGAGACACGCTGTTGGAAAATACGTGTCTCAACTCTTCCGACACTCCTGCCACATATGGAATCGCCGCTGCTTTGTGCTTAGGTAGCTGTTGTCCTTCTCCTCTCTTCATTCGACTGGTGCACTGTTTGGGCGTTTTCCTAGCTTTGAGAAACGCCCAGACAGTATAACTACACTTAACCAGGGCCTGTTTAATGTGGGATTTCTCCCCTTCCCCAGCCGCTGTGTCAGTGGGGACATTGTCAGCTCGGTGGTCCAGCATCCTGATGACTCCTAGTTTGTGCTGCAGTAGATAATGAAAGTCAAACCTTAAATACTGGTCAGTATGTGTTGGTTTACAGTAAACATCAACAATCAATTGTCCCCCATCACCAAATTGCATTTGGTGAAGCATTGTGTTTGATCCTAATCAGAGGAAGGGCATTTCAGTTATTTACAGCGCCATGGGCTCAGTCAATCCAAGCATCCCTGCCCAAACTAGAAATGCTGGGAACAGAAGTATCCAATGAACAATGGGACCATATTCTAGACCTGGTCTGTTCGTCCTCCATATTTGCCCGTCATGGGCTAATTCAATGCAAAATTCTACACAGAATCCACTACACTAATATCAGACTGGCCAAAATAGTATATCCTAATGTCAGTGATCGGTGCAGACAATCCGTCGCCAATCTTATTCATATGTTCTGGTTTTGCATTGTCCCAAGTTAATAAACTCTGGTCAAACATATTTGAAACCATAAGATGGGCTTATCATGTGGTAATTACCCCCAATTCTTTATCTGTCATCTTTGGTGCTTCACCTCATACCGGCCTTTCTTTTGCTACATGGAGAGTCCTAGCCTTCACAACTTCACTGTCCAGACGTTTGATTTTACTGAAATGGAAGCACACTTCTCCCCTTACGCACGATAGATGGATTAAGGAAGTTCTATATAATTTTAAACTTGAGAAACTTAGATTCTGTCTGTCATGGGCTCAATAAAAACATTTCAAGAAACGTGGAACCCTTTTTTAGAATGTATTGAGCCGCTCAACATCTCACCAGACACAGAAGAAGATTGAGCCCCCTCCCCAATTGTCCTTTTTCCTAACTCTTCTTGTATCCTTTTTCTGACTATCTCCCTTTGTTGTTGGCCCTTTTTTTATCTTTATGTATTTCATAACCTGAGCTGGGTTGGGTTAGAGTGTGGGGGGGGGCTAGGGGATGAAAGTTTGGTAATGTTCTAGAAATGCTGTTTTGTTTTGTGCTGCTGGTACAGTATTGACTGTTGAATGACTTAAAAATCAATGAAAAGATTGGGAAATAAAATTGGGGATCATCTAACTCTGGAAACAAAATATGCTGATTATCGAGCTTGCAAGACAAAGTCACCTTTATGACCAAGAAAGGGTATCTCTTGACAACTGTGATCTCCCAAAGTTCCACAGCCAAACATTTTGGTGTTTTTTCTTATTAATCACTATCTTTTGAATTTCACATCAGAGACATCATTACAACTTCCTTTATCCACCTACAAGACATTGCCAAAATCCAGTCTTTTCTGTGAATGGCTGATGGTGAGATCCTGATCCATGCTTTTGTTTCATCCAGATTAGATTACTGCAATGTCCTGTTTTCCAGCCTGCCACACTCTAGCACTAAAAATCTTCAGCTGGTTCAAAAGGCTGCTGCTGGTGTATTAATTATGACAACAAAATTTGACCCATCACACCATTCTAGCCTCTGTTCACTGGCTCCTTGTTCATGCTAGATCTGACTTTAAAGTGCTGCTTTTAACCTATAAAATACTTAATGTGCTTGCCCCCTCATATATGTGAGGTCTTATCTGCCCTCCGTTCTCAAAGTGCAGGCCTCTTCTCTGTCCCTAGAGTTAAAAAGAAGTCTGCAGGCTGCAGAGCCTTCCCTCCCTAACCTCACCCTTTTTTTTTTTTTTGAATAGTCTCCCAGCCACCATCAGAGAATCTGACTCTGCAGACTGTTGCAAATCTAAACTGAAAACCCATCTGTTCTCATTACCTTTCAACTAGTTGTCTTATTGCTTTGGTAGTTTGACTTCCTCTGAGCTTCATCACAACTATCCTCTTTTGGGACAGTCTGTCCCGATGTCTTAGCAGTAATCTCTTGGTTTTGTCCTGCCGATGAGAATGTTCCTAAACTTTCTGAATGCAGTGCATCGTCCTAACTTTCTCTTTGTATCTCAGGGTACTAAGGCTGTCCCGAATACCATTTTTTTGGCCTCCGAAGCTTCGGTAGTAATCAACTAATCAGCGAATATTCTGAGCTTCGGGGGGGGGGGTCTCGGGAAGGAGTCAGCCAGACATTTCTCCGTTGCTGGCTGAGATGGACGGCATGGCAGTGCAACGCTTGTGTTTAGGTTTAATTAAAGATATTAATTGTTAAGGATTCTGTTATGCTACAGTATTGTTGTTTGTATTATTTGTTAATACAATTTTTTTCTAAAAGGTTTGGTGTGGGGCAGCACGGTGGCGCAGTGGTTAGCGCAGTTGCCTCAGAGCAAGAAGGTCCTGGGTTTGAGCCCCGGTGTAGTCCAACCTTGGGGGTCATCCTGGCTCGTCCTCTGTGTGGAGTTTGCATGTTCTCCCCGTGTCTGCGTGGGTTTCCTCTGAAGGCTCCGGTTTCCTCCCACAGTCCAAAGATATGTAGGTCAGGTGACTCGGCTGTGCTAAATTGTCCCTAGATGTGTGTGTATGTGTGTGTGTGTGTGTGTGTGTGTGTGTGTGTGTGGGCCCTGTGATGGACTGGCGGCCTGTCCCGCCTGCCCCCCCCAGTGACTGCTGGAATAGGCTCCAGCATCCCCGTGACCCTGAGAGCAGGATAAGCAGTTTGGATAATGGATGGTGGTTTGGTGTGTTTTATGCATGTTTTGTAATCCTGAGGGATTTGGTTGAACGAGGTTCTATCTATGCACTTTTTGTAACATAACAGTTTGTGACATTTTTTTCTTATCATGGATAAATTATAGATCTAAATAAATGCTCATTATAATAGGCTCCGACTCTGAGACAACGTCTGACAAAGCACTGTGGAACAGAAGCACAGAAACGGCACACTAGCTCCGACAAATATCCCGCCACCCCAGTTGGGATAAGCGGCTTGGATAATGGATAGAATGGATTTATATTGATAAGATTCCTATTCATTTATAATGTATTGTCATGTCTCGGTACTCGCATATGTTGAAATGAGATTTGTCCTCCGCATTTAATCCTTCCTATACACTAGGGGCAGTGGGCGGGGAGCAACTCCAGTTCCACATTCCGTCAGCTGTGAGGCCGAGTCTACAACATTTTACAACCTGAAGCTAACAAGAGTCAAACAGAGATACAAAACATGCTCATTTCTGTTAAGCCAAGTCGAGTCAATTTTATTTGTGTAGCCCAGTTTCACAAATTACAAATTTGCCTCAGAGGCTTTACAGCAACACAACATCCTATCCTTAGACCCTCGCATCAGAATGAGATAAGGAACAACTCCCTAAAAAGCCTTTAACAGCATGTGTGCCCATATTGTGTGCCTGTACCCCCCCTCCCCTCTCTTTTCAGAACAGTATTTCTTCCTTTATGGACTGTCGTAACCATGGATCATCTCTCTCGACCGCCTGATGACTGTTTGTGATGCATCCTGTTTTCGCTTAGTCACAGTCCCACCCTTCCTCCTGGAGATTTATGCCATCGTTTGCACAGTTCTCGTTTGAAATTGCTTTTATACTATTTGTTTTAGCTATGACAACTCCAGCGTCACTCTGATCACCTCTCTCATCATCCTTCTCTCACTGTGTGAATGCTGTGTTGAAGTCTGTCTCGCCTCTTTTGTGAATGGGAAATCTATTCGATCTGCATGGCCCCACTGAGCCAAGCTGGGTTTGTGGCCCGGGTCCCGCCGGCTCTTGAGTGCATCTGTGGGGTTCCTGACGTTGTCTTGGATGGACACAGATTCACTAAAAGGCTGTTTATACCTGGCATTAACGAGTGTCTTGGGTGAGCTGATCATAAGTGGACAGCTTTAAGTACAGGTGTGAATACACCCAATGCGTCCTCAATGCGTCTTGAGATCAGATCGCCACATTCGAAGGTGGCCTGGGATGCATTTGTCCACATCACATTTGTAGTGTAGTTTTTTGTTGTTGTTTGTTTTGGAGATTGATCCCCATAGGGAAATCACGCTTTGCATTTAACCCAACCCAGCTGTGTAGGTAGGAGCAGTGGGCAGCCGCCATGCAGCACCCAGGGACCAACTCCAGTTTGTCTTGCCAGTTTGTCTTGCATGTCTTTTTTTTGGGGGGGGGGTTTTATCCCCTTTTTCTCCCCAGTTGTCAGGTGTACGCATCCAATCACCCTGCTCTCTCAGCCGTCCCGGTCGCTGCTCCACCCCCTCTGCGGATCCGGGGAGGGCTGCAGACTACCACATGCCTCCTCCAATACATGTGGAGTCACCAGCCGCTTCTTTTCACCTGACAGTGAGGAGTTTTGCCAGGGGGACGTAGCGCATGGGAGGATCACGCTTTTCCCGCCAGTCCCCCCAGTCCCCCCCCCCAAACAGGCTCCCCGACCGACCAGAGGAGGCGCTAGTGCAGCAACCAGCACACATACTCACATCCAGCTTCCCAACCGCAGACACGGCCAATTGTGTCTATAGGGACGCCTGACCAAGCCGGATGTAACACAGGGATTTGAACTGGTGATCCCCATGTTGGTAAGCAATGAAATAGATCGCTATGCTACCCGGACGCCCCACATGCATGTCTTTTTGATGGTGGGGGAAACTGGAGCACCCGGAGAAAACCCACCGCAGACACGGGGAGAACATGCAAACTCCAACAGAGGACGACCTGGGATAACCCCCAAGGTTGGACAACCCCGGGGTTCGAACCCAGGACCTTGCTGTGAGGCGACAGCGCTAACCACTGCGCCACCGTGTCGCCCCATGCACATGTGACCTAGGTCGCATTGAGGACCACCTAGTCAACTGAGGACGTCAGTTGACTAGGCGGTCGCCAAAGCCTCCTCTGGGTTTAGTTTATTTTTTTTCCCAACCTCGTCTGTAATTTCATGCACACATCAGACCCACGACTGAGGAAGAGCCTCCGCCCACTTGCACAGTCAAGTTCAACTTCAGGTTCAAGTTCATTTATCCACCGCAGCGCGGAGCCCAACCCTCTCAAACTCACTGGAATAATTAAATAATGTGAGCCTGAGCCGACGTGGTCGGGTCGAGTCTGACAGGGTACGGGGTTGAGAATTGAGAGCGCCAGTGTTCAGATGGTTACATTTCCCCACATAACCAGCTTGAAGAACGGGTTTCAACCTTTGCTGTGTATGTTGAGCGCAAAGTGAAAGAAGACAAACAATCGGAGCCTGACACTCCTGATCCACTCAGTTCATTTTCCTCGTCAGATTATTTGTGTGTCTGTCGGCCCTGTGATGGCCTGGCGGCCTGTCCAGGGTGTCTCCCCGCCTGCCGCCCAGTGACTGCTGGGATAGGCTCCAGCATCCCCGCGACCCTGAGAGCAGGATAAGCGGTTTGGATAACGGATTATTTGTTTCTGTCTGGCGCGACAAGCATTTGCTGCATCCATGCTGTTGTAGTAACGTGAACATTTTGCCCACAACGGACTATTTCTTAAATGCAGGGCATCAGGTCAGGGGCCTGCAGGCTTTCAGACAGACCTACATCCTCATCCTCATAACAACGTTTATTTACACAGCACTATTTAAAAAGCTGTTGTGCTTCACAACAAAGGGGGAATGGAAATAAGAGTGCAGTTGGGATATGGGATGATGTATTTTATTCTGCAAGAGCCCTTCAAATTTTGTATGACAGCATAATTTGGCAGTAATAACTTACAGATGTAAAATATGTTGTAATTGGCGGCGCATTAGAATGAAGCTCGAGCGAGCAAGGATGTCTCATTTTGTTAAGTGCCTGTTGCTTTGACTCCTCTCTGCTCACGTCTCTGTACGTGTTTACATGTTTATGGAATTGTCTGTGCCACGGGGAAGGTTAGAGACGAAGGCGGAAGCGGTTTTAGGCGATTAGCACCGATTTTATTTAATAATGTTTTTCATTCGTTCACTCGCACGGGTCGGTGCGCCGCTCTCCCACGAGCCACGCCCCCTCTCTCCGCTTAGACCACACCCCCTACCACAGTGATGTATGTGATTATTTGCACGCAGAGCGAGGACGTGAGATGCGATCACAAGCGGTCACTGGAGACCCATGTGGAGACCCATGCTAATGGCAGGTGTGAACTGACGTACTGGCACTGTGTCCACTTGTGATCACATCACCCAGGGAGGGCACATGTTAACGCCAGGTGTAAACAGCCTCGACATTTGCCTTGCCCTCTCTTTCCAAGTGTATTACCCAGTACATTTAAATGTGCTCCATGTTATGCCTCAACTGGATGTGAAGAGTTCCTTTGCCACAACAGAGACCTCTTTTTATTCATTTTCATAAATCATGTTTTGTATTGTGCGTTCCAGGTAGCACCAATCAAACTGCAGTTGGGTCGTTTTGATTAAGTAAAAAATAACTCAACAAAATACACATGACTGTCAAAATTAAACTATTGAAGAAATTTTTTTTTCCAAATTTAAAGTTTGTTTTTTTGGCAAAAGCAGATAACTAGCAGTGGTTTTCTTTGCTAAATCAGCTGTGTGTGTTGTGTTGCGGTAGTGCAGTGTAGACGGGGTATTATGTGCACCATGCTTGTTGATATATTTTGTTCTTCTTTCTGTTTCCTAGAATTGGAATCTTTTATTTCTATTTGTTTCTGTTCTTCTTGTTTCTATTTTCTTGTTATCCTGTATCTTGTTAGTTTTTAGTTTTTTCTTAGTAGAGCGTGAGCATCTGTAATAGAACCCAACTTCCCCTTGGGGATGAATGAAGTGTTCTGGTTCTGATTCTGATGGCTCCACATGAGCTGAATACTGCGCGCTGATTCGCTGAATGACTTATCAGGTTCTCTTTATGTATTGGGTTCTGCTGTGAAACGTGAACTTGTGATGCACTGACGATGCACTGACGATGGACAGTAACGACTTTTGTGACACAATGTGTTTAGGGCTCAGGATGTGTTAGTGTGTTAAGAATAACTGACGACAGTCAGTTGATTTTATGAAAGGATGGTGTTTGTGGGTTTCTGCAGATGAACTCTTCATGTATTCTACATCACCTTCCACTGTGTAATGTGACATTATAATTCTGTTATTTTTGTGTATTTTGTGCGTTTGACACCTATTGCATGTGTGTCCGTCCTGGAAGAGGGATCCTCTGCTGCTCCTCTGAGGTTTCTCCCTCTTTTTTCCCTGGTAAGGTTTTTCTTGTGGAGTTTTTCCTCATGCGGGTTTAGGGCTCAAGGATAGAGGCCGTCATGTGTCATGTACTGTTATACTGAATGTAAAGCCCTTCGGGACTACCTTGTGAATTTGGGCTTTACAAATCAGGAATCAGGAGCATTTATTTGTCATTTCATTTCATGCACTTTCGTACACGAAATGAAACGAAATATAATTTCCCCCAGTCCACAGCAGTGCGACACAAAGACAAAAAACACATCCAAAAACTACAAGAACACAGATATACAACATATATTAAAAAAAAAAGCTTCACTGTCCAAGAGAGCGAAGGCCAGGATGACTGTCTGAACTGCCAGTCGGCATGGGCTAGCAGTTAGCTTTGCCTGCCCTGCCTCCACATCTATATTTATTTATATATAATTAAAATATAGAAATATACATTTATATAAATATATATTTATTATATATATATAATTTATATGTTTATTTCTATATATAAATATATATTTCTATATTTATTTGACTCTTTCTAACTTTCCTTGTACCAGAACTATTTTCCCAAATATATGCGAGTTCTCTGGATACTTGTGTTCAGTGCCTCTCCTGCTGTGTTCATTTTGAAATTGTGAGATTTCACATCATTTCTAATGTCATTATGCATAACACTTTCTGTATCTATGATGGTCGTCATTGACTCGATTTGGGAAAAACAAAAATTAATTTAATATTTTGTATTTTAATTGCAAGGTTAATACTGCCTCAGCTGACAATTGAAACAATTGACCCAACAGTTTTTGAAATGTGAATGTCAAACGACACAATACAATAAAGCCTGAAAAGGTGGTTTATGTACTCATCCATACCTGTCCTTCTTTCCCCGGGTCCGGTTCCCCCAGGCAGTCCAGTCCGCATCCAGTTGAAAACAAAGGCGGTGGACTTTTTCGTTCCCAAGGGGGAAAATGAAGGGGATGTTTTAAGCGGAGGCCACGTGACGAGCCTCTCTGTTCTCCCTGTGTCAGGATGTGAGACCTTTAAATCTCACGGCCTCGCAGAGTTTATCCTTAAGCATGACCACACGACACAAGATTACAACCCTATAGCATTTTATTTAATCCTATTTGTGACAGATCAAATGAAAAGGACCGTTCCACCAGTAATTGCGGGCTGCAGTAATGCAGGCTGTAATGCAGAACGTAGATCCGGGATAAGTGAAAACAGAGATCCATACATTGCATATTAACTCTTGGTACTAGGGCTTCCACTATAAACTTTTAATCACCGTAATCCACAATTTGCTCCCTTTTGTTTCCCTTCCAAAACAACGTCACTTGAAAGGCATTTCATGAACACGCTCTTAATTACCGCAGCGAGGAGCGATATTTATTTTTTTTCCTTCGTAGGTAGTCGTCCGTGGAGGTCGGCGGAAAGAGGAGTTATCAATGACAACACCACATCCGTGTTTACCGCAGCAGTTAGTAGGGGTGGCTCACAGACGGAGCGCTTTCCATCTGCTTTGTTTTCATTCATGGACAGATTCCACCGACTTCTTTACGGAATTTTCTAAATTTAATTTTATAGGATTAGATTAGTCATAATGGGATTTTTTTTCCCCCCTCGGGCCTCCAGGTTACACTACAGAGTTTCTTTATTTCATACTACATGTACTTTTTCACAAGAACAAGAGACAACATGAGATATTGTCAAAGAAAAGTGTGTGTGTGTGTGTTTATGGAAACTGCACACCTACTTGTGGGCTCGTCCGTGCTCGCCTTTTACCTTGTGCCGTAATCTAGACGGCTAGTTGTGTCCTCTTGCCAGCTGCTGGCAAAACTAATTCAGTTTATCTGCTGTGAGGACGGTACCTTTATTTACACGTTGCAGGAAATAATTAATCTTCTTTCTAGTAGGCCCAGCGTCCCAGGTTTTTTCCAGCCGGTTGTGGGAGGCTGGGCGATGTTCAACAGATGTTTTTCACTGGATGCTCAGCCGCTCTGGAGGGTCACCCACAGTTTTGAAGTTAAGCTCTTTTGTCTAATGAGGGTTCGGGGACTGTGTTGTGGAGGGTTGGAGTCCTGTCGGTAGTCAAACGGGCTTCCTTTCTTCCCTTTTCCTTTCTAAGAAGGGCAAGTAGCGGGCCACTTGCTAACAAGGCTACTCGCCGCGGGACAAGCCGCTATGATCTGATGGGGTGTCCGGCCAGATTAGCAGTGTGTTTGCTGTGTGCGGGGGATTAGTGTGATATCAGGATGGGTAATCGCGGCTCTTTGATCAGAACAGATTATTCTATTGTTGCCGCTGAACCCTTCCACACCGACCCGCTAATGCAATACAATACTGTGAGCTAGCTAGCCTTCATCAAATGGGTAGCCAAAATAAAGGTTACATACATGACGTGAACTTGGGATTTCTGAGAATTAGCTCCTTGTCAGACCGTCGAATTTTGTTTCCTTTGACAAATCTTGGCCTGCTATCGTGTAAAGGCCCCGCTACAAACCCCGCCGCCTGCTCACGTGTGACAGGGTCGACTGTCGGTAGTAAAACAGATATCTTCCATGTAGGCTATCTTTTTATTCTGTGGCAGTTTTATATGCACATTTAGAAAAAGGGTGAGCTGGGGCATGTTTTATGTCTCATCACATATTCGGTGTCCAGTCTGCAGAAAACAAGTGCCATGCACCAAGTTAAACAGCTCTTTTTTGGAAAACACTTCTCTGCCGTGTTTTAGCTTTGCATCTATTATTAATTCAGTTCACATTTTGATAGATGCAGTGCTTTGAGCTTTTTTGCATCTGTGCTTTCCTCGTCAGAATGTGTTTCCACCCAGCGTGTAGGGTCTCACTACATCAACCGGTTTACCAGCCAGTCTGTTAGCGTGGTGTCTTGTTGCATGTGATGCAGCTGATGGAAATGGGCTCTGAAACCTGCAGCATGCAGATCTCAACGTGGGAGAGAGGCCTAGTGTACATTTCTGAAAATATCTAATAATAGTTTTTTTTTCTAAACCTTAACATGTTTTCCATGGCTGTTGATGGCATAAATTGACTTTATTTATTTATTTATATTATTTATTCTATATATTATATTATATATTTGGTATGTGCTGTGAATTTGACCTGATTTTTGAACTTTAACAGACTTCCAAATAATAATAATAATAATAATGGAGTTTGTATAGCACTTCTCATCTGTGGACACAGATCTTGATGCGCTTCACAGACAAGACTATAGTTAAAAAAAAGAAAGAAAATATCTAATAAAACAAGAAGTAAAAAGATAAAATTAAAAGTAACAAAAAGAAGTAAAAGTAAAATAAGCAAAGAAAAAAGTAAAAAGGCACATCTTCCAGCAGCCAGCAGTCCTCAGACCTGCAATTAGAAACATCAGCGGTCTGCCATAATGACAAAGCACAATGAAGAGCTGGACCTTGATGAACTTTTGGAGACCAGATCACAAATATCCAGCTGCTCACAAGTCAGCAAAGTTCCTGTAGCAAGCTCTGTGACTTTGAGAACACAGGCAGAAGCCGCTCGAGCTGAACTGTCATTTGCTAAAAAAAAAAAAAGAAGCAGACGTGCCGAAACAACAAGCTGTACTATAAGTGAGTTTGCATGAACTGAAGCTGGAGGAGGCGGCTGCGGCTGCAGAAGCCATCCATCCATCCATCCATCATCCAAGCCGTTTATCCCAACCGGGGTCGTGGGATGCTGGAGCCTATCCCAGAAGTCATTGGGCAACAGGCGGGGAGACACCGTGGACAGGCCACCAGACCATCACAGGCCCAACACACACACACACACACATATACACACACATATACACACACATATTCACACATTGACACCACAGGACAGTGTAGTATGGCCGATTCACCTGACCTACATGTCTTTGGACTGTGGGAGTTAAACCGAAGCACCCCAGGAAACCCACACAGACACGGGGAGAACATGAAAACTCTACACAGAGGATGACCCCCAAAGGTTGGACTACCCTGGGGCTCGAACCCAGCACCTTGTTGCTGTGAGGCAACCGTGCTAACCACTGCGCCACCGTGCCGCCTCTGCAGAAGCCAATGAAAATGAAATGAAGTTGATCTTCATGATTGCAGTAAATGGACAAATTTCAAGGCAAATGACTGAGAATGGGGATACAGTTACCCCCAAACTCAGCTGGTAAGCAACTAAGGTAGTATTACCATACATTGTCAAGACTGATACAACAAATACGAGGTGAATGAAGGCCATGACACATTTGATCTCTTAAATTTGGAAAGGTAACACTGTCCGTGTTGCTGTTGGAGTTGTTGGTGCCAGGGTTATTAGTGTTGGGGTTGTTGATGCCGGGGTTTTTGGTCTCAGGGTTGTTGGTGGCGGGGTTATTGGTGCAAGACAATCACAAGTCCAACACTCCAGTGCATTACTGTAACACATCATATGTGCTTCAGTTCAAATTCAACCGACTAATCTGACCCATTTCAACTCGTACTGCATCCCAACCGAGTAGAATTGCTTCCTGCTGAACAACCCCCCCCCACACACACACACACACACACATCAAGCAGGGGTCAATGAGAGCACACACCGCAATTATGAAACGGGAACATTTTTTGAGGATTTTCAGCTGACCGAGTAGGGGCGCACCAACATGCACACACATGAGCGGACAAAACGGCCTCGCCCCAAACTCCTGACCGTACAACGACTGTCTGCAGAACAAAACCCTTATCACAAACAGTTAAGCGTACTGTGGCTTTGAAGCCGGTGGGGTGCTTTTTAAAAAGAGGGGGGGGGTGAAAGGCGTCGGCAGTGCGTTTCCACTCTGGGCTGCAGGACTCTGGCCCAACGCGGCTCCCCCAGACCCAGCCGGCCCTCACTGTTTGCGCGTGTACACTGTGCACAGGTACGAACAAGAAAATCCCTGTTAAGTTGTCTTGTGGCACTTTGTCGTGAGCTGCACCGTCGCTGTGCGGAATGTGGCGCCGACACGCGAAGCCCCCTTCATGGGACAGGAGGGAGTGAGGAGTGTGTGTGTTTGCGCGGATGTGCGAGTGCATCTGTATCGATAGGATGTGTGTGTTGTGTGGTGTGTGTGTGTGTGTGTGTGTGTGTGTGTGAGGTTGAGCCGCGGGGCATCGCGGCTGCCGTGGAGGGCTCCAGCGGTCTCTCTGATGTCAGGTCCAGACGTGGCGGCTCCCACAGAGCCTCTGGGTTACTGCCCGCCGTCCTTCATCTGGTCAGGTTTGTTTGACCTGTGAACTCTGACCAATGGAAGCAGGTAGAGCGACGACCGCCAAACCCTTTGATACAAAAGAGGGGATGATAACGAAAGAGGCCGAAAGGGAAAAAAAAAACTCGATTTGAAAGCGAAAAGACTGCCCGAGGTTGGATCAGAGAGGGGAAGGAAGAAGAGGTGATGACTGTGAAGTAAGAGTTCCTGCAGATCTTATCTGTTAAATTCCTGCAATAATCTGTATGTACAATTCTGTTAATATTGTCTTTTACTGAATATATCATGTGTACATAATATATGTTAACGGTACTCGCTGACCCCTAACAACATCTGTTATTATTGTGTGACCTCCCTTAACCCCAACCATTTCACTATTGCGTTTATTGTAGTGGTAGATTATGTAGTGTATGTTCACTTCATATGGTATATCATATACTGTCAAGTGTGATCTATTTAGGCTAACCTGAGTCAAATTCCCCTTGTGTGGGCAGCATGGTGGCCCAGCGGTTAGCACTGTCGCCTCACAGCAAGAGCAAGAAGAGCTTGGTTTCGAACCCTGGGCCGTCCCGGGTCCTTTCTGTGTGGAGTTCGCATGTTCTCCCTGTGTCTGCGGTGGGATTCCACCGGGCGCTCCGGTTTCCTCCCACCATCAAAAAGACATGCATGCGTCCGGGTGGCATGGCGGTCTATTCCGTTGTCTACCAACACGAACGAACAGCATTGCCGGTTCGAATCCCCGTGTTACCTCCGGCTTGGGCGGGCGTACTTACATGTGGGTGTGCGTCCTGGTCGCTGCACTAGCACCTCCCTGGTCAGTCGGGGCACATGTTCGGGGGGGGGGGCGGGGGGAATAGCATGATCCTCCCACATGCTACATCCCCCTGGTGAAACTCCTGACTGTCAGGTGAAAAGAAGCGGCTGGCGCCTCCACATGTATCGGAGGAGACGTGGTAGTCTGCAGCCCTCCCCGGATCCGCAGAGGTGGTGGAGCAGAGACCGGGATGGCTCGGAAGAGTGGGGTAATTAGCCAAGTACAATTGGGGAGGGGAAAAAAAGCGGGGGGGGGGGTCCAAAAAGATATGCATGGTTAGGGTTAATACGCCTGCCTGTGCCCTTGAGCCAGGCAATGGAAACAAGAACTGGAGTTGGTCCCTGGGCGCTGCAGCTGACCACTGCTCCTATAGGATGGATTAAATGCCGAGAATGAATTTCCCCACGGGGATTAATAGAGTACATCCTATCTTATTATCTTACCTTGGACTTTGCTGATAAATCTAATTCTGATTCCGAGATAGAATGAGAGAAGGAAAGGGAGTCGGGAAGGGATGGGAGATAGAAGGAATATGAGACTGAGATACCAGGTTAATAGGAATAATTGGGTCAGTACTTTAGTAGCTGAGTATTATAGTGAGTACTATCAGCTGTGTCGGTAGGATTCTACCTCATGGTACACACATAATTGAATGACCTGTTGCAACCCCCCCCCCATACAGCCTGTCTCGACCCCCCCCACACACACACACACAGAAATTCCAGCAGTTCTAGCACATTACTACTGGACTGTATAGATCATTGGGCTAACAAATCTCAACACTGAGCTGATTTCAACTGTCATTGGTTGTTACAAACATTAAGCACAGTAAACACAACTTCAGTTGGGGACAAATTGAGTGAGGTCAGTCATGTAGGGCAACAGCGGAGGAAGCAGTGAGACTTCTCAACATTACTGCAATTATCAGGAATCGGGGACATTAGTAATTTCATTCCATGCCCCTGCAACGAAATATTCTTTCCCCCAGCCCACAACAGTGCAACACAAAGGCAAATACACATATCCAAACTACAAAAAATCTACAAAACACATATCCGACATATCAAAAAAAAAAAAATTCACTGTCCAGGAGAACAGCCAGCCAGGATGACTGTTGGAACTGCCAGTCTGCATGGGCTAGCAGTTAGCTTAGCCTGCCCCACTTCTGCGTCCTGTCAGACCGCCCGCGGTGTTTCCTTCTCTGGCGCAGCTCCAGGCAGGACCGTGGTCCCTGAGCCCACCAGACGCAGCAGACCAAGCTCTCCCAGCCATCAAACAAAGACACAAAGTTAGACGCAGACATGGACAAAGACACTGCATGGACGGTACTGAGTGAGACCGTCGAAAAATTGAATTCGCGCCGCCATCTTCCCACAACCAAGATCACAACCAAGTTTAAGTTTTCAATTCCAAAACAAAATGGTCATTGGGGTAGGCTACTATCACAAAGACAGGCAACAAGGACAACTAATCCAGTTTAAGTGCAGGATAGAGTTACCAAAGATAGAGAAGACAATCCCATCAGGTTTGGCGAATCTCACAGTGATATTCAAAGGACGGAAAGTCATTGAAGAAAATATGACATTCATATTGAGATGAGGTGAGCATGGTGGTAACAGTCCATGGGCATATGGCTGCAGGCACTGGACTACCTACCATCCATTTGTCAGTTAGACTGCTGCAAAAATCAGCTTTTTACCTCAAACACAGAGACAAAAGAACAGATATTACACTTAGATTTCTATAATTGGAGTTTAACACGTGTGTAAATGGTCTGAGTGTAGCGTAATGCTGAATGCTGCTTAACAACTTCTCTTTGAATTCCTCCATTGTAATGGATGCTTGTAGACCACTTGTAATGATCCGTATTTTATCATACTATTTTGTTGTACCACATTTACTAGGTGTAATTGCCTGATGTAAATCAAAACTTAACATGCTGGGTGGTGTAGCGGTCTATTCTGTTGCCTACCAACACGGGGATCACCAGTTCGAGTCCCCGTGTTACTGCTGGCTTGGTCGGGCGTCCCTACAGTCACAATTGGCCGTGTCTGTGGGTGGGAAGCTGGATGTGAGTATGTGTCCTGGTCGCTGCACTAGCACCTCCTATGGTCGGTTGGGGCGCCTGTTTGGGGGAGGGGGGACTGGGGGGAATAGCGTGATCCTCCCACGCGCTACATCCCCCTGGTGAAACTCCTCACTGTCAGTTGAAAAGAAGCGGCTGGCGACTCCACATGTACCAGAGGAGACGTGGTAGTCTGCAGCCCTCCCCAGATCAGCAGAGGGGGTGGAGCAGCATCTGGGACGGCTCGGCAGATAGACACAAATACATGCACATATAAATGCATACATACATACATACACACACGTACACATTCACATCATTATCTGTAAGAAACATTAAATGTTATGTTATTTTGTATGTTTACATATCACAGGTGATGACTTCTTATTATTTTGTTTTTGTTGTTGCAGGACTGTGGGCTGATCATGCAGCCGGGTCAGCCCTGTGGCCTGGAGCCTCTCCTCAGGCTCAAGAGCAGGCAGCAGGCGTCGTCTCAGCCCTGCACCTCAGGAGATAGTCCAGGTTGGTAGCGTTTCCTCTCTCCAGACCTTTGGCATGAAGCCATGCACCGTGCACGTACGTTTGGTCCCCGACCAGCCAGGCTCTTTGAGATGGAGCCAGCTGACGCACTCTGGCCTTTGATTTATATGTAACGGCTGAGGTGTCAAACTGTGCTGTAAAAACTCAATATCCTTCTCTGCAGGGTCGAGGGTAAATATCAGGTCACACAAAGGGTGGTAGAATATAAAGAGGCGTTGCTCGTTGGTAAGGCTTATTCCCCAGTCCTTTGGTCTTTTGTTTTCTGTCTGTCCTGAATTCTCATCTGAATGGCATTTGTTAGGCTTTGATAGCCAGCCATTTGACAAACTCTATTATATCTACTCATTTATTTCCACTTCATGTGTTGGAAGATGGCAGCGCTAATTCACGTTTGCAGCGGCCTCCCCCAGTACCGGTGTGGGAAGATGGCGGCACGAACTTATATTTGCAGCGGCCTCACCCAGTACCGTCCATGCGGTGTCTTTGTCCACATCTGCTTCCAAGTTTGTTTTGTCTTCGTTTGATGGCTGGGAGAGCTGCTGCTGGATCGGCTGGGAGAGCTTGGTCTGCTGCGTCCTGTGGGCCCAGCGACCATGGCCCTGCCAGAGCTGCGGTCTGACAGGACGTGGAAGTGAGGCAGGCTAAGCTAACTGCTAGCCCATGCTGACCGGCAGTTCTGATAACACCGAGGGCGGTCTGGCGGCCTAGTCTAGCGTTGACTGTGTTTTAGTGTGGAGTGCGGGGAGGTGTGTCAAAGGTGTCTGGCTGGGAGAGCTGGCGTTGGATTGGCTGGGAGAGACTGATCTGCTGTGTCCGGTGGGCCCAGGCACCACAGCCCTGCCAGAGCTGCGGTCTGACAGGACGTGGAAGCAGGGCAGGCTAAGCTAACTGCTATCCCATGCAGACCGGCAGTTGTGACAGTCATCCTGGCTGGCGTTTGTTCTCCTGGATAGCAGAATTTTTTGACTGTTGCACTGAGTGGACTGTGTTGCTAACTGTGTTTTTTTATTTATTTATTTGTTTTTGCTTTGTTCTCTCTGTTTTTGTATGTTTTTGGTGGTGTCGTTTTTGGGAAATTTGGGATGTGTGTTTTTGTCTTTTGTGTCTCACTGCTGTGGGCCGGGGGGAACGGAATTTTGTTTCTGTTGTGTGCGCGGGTACATGAAGGAAATGACAGTAAATTGTTCCTGATTCATCGCCTTAGCGTTCTCATCCGAGCTACTTCACGTCCTGTCTCTGTCTCGCTGTGTTTGTTTTCTCACCCTTCTCCCAGGCCGCTGGGTGGTTCCCTGTCTCAACTGTGCTGATAACCGAACCTGTGACTGGAGGGAGGTAGCCTGGCGACCAGACGGTTGTTATCACCCCTTGCTGGACCGCCCACAGTTACAGGAGTGCTTGATGGACAGAAAGGTATGATCATAGGATGACACTTCAGTTGGCAAGCAAGACTGCTTGTCTGGTCAAGAAGGTAGAAACCGTTGTCATAGAGCATCGTTAGTTGTTCGTCAAGGCATGCTCATTTCTTAGACCTACGGAAAACACACGGCCCCCTCACGGAGTTGTGAATTAATCAATGACAAGTTCAGCATCAGCATGGTTGCATCATGCTTCTCGCAGGCAATCAAGTTCATATCAGCTGCTAGCTAATGCTAACCAGATGGCTCACGTAGACCACTGCCTAGAGACCCAACATCAGCCAGCCATCCTGCTATGTTGCAAACTGAACTGCAAATATGTGTGTATGTGTTGATGAATATTGAGTAAGTGTGTGTGCGTGTGCATGAGATTGTGGAATGTTGTACTAGGCAGCTGTCAGATGCTATTGTAACCTGTGCTCGAACCTTGTTGAAGAGCTACAGACAAACATGCACACCAGGACTCCTGCACGCATGGCGCTGATACGGTACAAATCCAATACGATAAGACAAGATATGATAAAATACAACACAATTTAGTGTTGGATTCCTCTGAAATTTGCTTTGTGTCATCGCCGCTCCATTTTAAGCAAACCCTGGGTGACACAATGCTAATGAAGACTTCCAGCATCTTATGTGTATGGTGAGCTGATTGTCAACATAGTAGATATTAAGAATTAGGAACATGGAACGAAATATCGTTTCCCCCAGCCACAGCAGTGCAACACAAACATATCCAAAACCTACAAGAACACATATATCCATCCATCCATCCATCCATCCATTATCTGAACCGCTTATCCTGCTCTGAAGATCGCGGGGATGCTGGAGCCTATCTGAGCAATCACTGGGCAGCAGGCGGGGAGACACCCTAGACAGGCCGCCGGGCCATCACAGGGCCCACACACACACACCCATTCATACCTAGGGACAATTTAGTACGGCCGATTCACCTGACCTACATGTCTTTGGACTGTGGGAGGAAACCCACGCAGGCAAGGTTGAACTACCCCAGGGCTCGAACCCAGGACCTTCTTGCTGTGAGGCGGCTGCGCTAACCACTGCACCACCGTGCTGCCAGAACACATAAATCCAAACTACAAAAAAAACACATATATCCAACATATCCCAAAAAAATAATAATAATACATTTTACTGTCCAAGAGAGCAAACGCCAGCCAGAATGACTGTCAGAACTGCCGTCTGCATGGGCAAGCAGTTAGCTTAGCCTGCCCCGCTTCCGCGTCCTGTCAGTCTGTGTTTCCTCTTCGGGTGCAGCTCCAGGCAAGGCCATGGTCCTTGAGCCGACCGGAGGACCAGGCTCCCCCAGCTGATCCAGCGCCAGCTCTCCCAGCCAGACACCTTCGACACACCTCCTCACACCCCACACGGCGATACCAAAAACACAGTCAATGCTAGGTGAGGCCGCCGTCAGACTGCCCTCGTGTTATCGGAACTGCCGGTCTGCATGGGCTAGCAGTTAGCTTAGCCTGCTCCGCGTCCTGTCAGACCACCCTCTGTGTTTCTTCTTCGGGTGCAGCTCCAGGCAAGGCCCCGGTCCTTGGTCCCACCGGACGCAGCAGACTAGGCTCCCCCAGCCGATCCAATGCTAGCTCTCCCAGCCAGACACCTTCGACACACCTCCCCGCACTCCACACGTCACCAAAAACACAGTCAATGCCAGGCAAGGCCGCCACCAGACCGCCCTCGATTTTATCGGAACTGCTGGTCTGCATGGGCTTGCAGTTAGCTTAGCCTGCCCTGCTTCTGCATCGTATCAGACTGCCCCCGGTGTTTCCTCTTCAGGCAGGGCCATAGTCCCTAGCCCACAGGACACAGCAGACCAAGCTTCCCCAGCCAAAAGACATTCCTATCTTTCTCCGTTGCAGTACAGAGATCTTTACATTTATCTCAGTTTGTCTCTCTGTCCTTCAGTTTTCCGCCTCTCCACAACACGTCACACGTAAAGATGTTTGGAATTAAGTGATGCTGTACAGGATTTTGTGGTGCCAAGGAAATTTTGATGTGGAGATAATTATTGATGAAATGATTTATTTAAGCTTTTATGTTGGAGTCTTTGAAATCAAAACAGGAAGTAATGGAATGAAGACAAAAGGTTGAATGAAAGAGTGAAAAGGAGCCATCAGCCACAGCATTCAGCTGCTCGTATGGGCCAACTTACTGCCTGTTGCAAAACTTTCTTAAGTCAAAACTTGCCTCGTCCAGATTGGATACACATAGTCTATTTCCTCTGGGGTTAAATTCACATTACATTTAAACCCACACATCATACGGGGGCATCAAAAACACTGACACCCCATAATGTGTAGGCAACACACGTGGAGTACAGCACGTTATACCGATAAAATATGATGCGAGTAGGAAGACATCATACCAGCCCTTGATATCCTACGAACACCACCATCACTGTCCTCTACATCTACACCCTTTATATCCTTTATACGTGGACACCACCATCACTGTCCTCTACAGCTACACCCCTTTATATCCTTTATACATGGACACCCCCATCACTGGCCTCTACAGCTACACCCCTTTATGTCCTTTATATATGGACACCACCATCACTGTCTTCTACATCTACATCCTTTTATATCCTTTATACATGAACACCCCCATCACTGTCCTCTACAGCTACGCCCCTTTATACATGGACACCTTCATCACTGTCCTCTACAGCTACACCTCTTTATATCCTTTATAGATGGACACCACTATCACTGTCCTCAACATCTACACCCCTTTATATCCTTTATACATGGACATCACCATCACTGTGCTCTACAGCTACAACCCTTTATATCCTTTATACATAAATACCATCATCACTGTCCTCTACATCTACACCCCTTTATATCCTTTACCCAATGGAAGTAGGTGGACACAGGCTCGTGCTGACTGACTCTTGGCTAGTCTCGCTAGTCAGAGTCTACTTAAAGGCGTAGTAGTGTCTGGCTGTGGGATTGTGGCTGTTTTTCTATTTTGAAGAAACCAAACTTAAGTGACTCTGCTCCTCCAAAATAGGTTTGAGTTGCAAATACTTTGTGGGACTCATGAGCATCATGGTGGTGATTTAGGGAAGTGAGTAATGGAGAATCTTCTTAACAAAACAACATCCAAAAATGTCAACATCTGTCGACTTCAAGCTTTTGTTTACAAAGACAGCAGAAAAACACACCAGCTAGCAATATGGTATGATTTAGAAGAAGTGACCAGGCAATGTGATAGCTGCTAAGCTAACTCCCGACAGACAAAGGGCCATATTTTAAAAACTAGGCTTTAACTGCAGCCCGTAGGCAAACATGCTAGGACATTGCAGTTCGAAATTAGGAGTTTAAGTCATATTCTTTTAAAATCAGAATCAGAAATTATTTTATTGCCATGTGCATTACATGCACTAGGAATTTAGTGTGGTGTTGGTGCAATTACAAGTACAAGGAAAAATACCGTCTTAAATAAAATGAAATAGAATAAGAATGTGAAAAATACACACATATACAGTGCATCCGGAAAGTATTCACACCCCTTCACTTTCCCCACATTTTGTTATGTTACAGCCTTATTCCAAAATGGATTAAATTCCTTTCTTTCCTCATCAATCTACACATAATACTCCATAATGACAAAGTGAAAAAGGTTTTGTAGAAATTTTTGCAAATTTATTAAAAATAAAAAACTGAAATATTGCATGTACATAAGTATTCACACCCTTTACTCAGTACTTGGTTGAGGCACCCTTGGCAGCGATTACAGCCTCAAGTCTTCTTGGGTATGAAGTTACAAGCTTGGCACACCTATATTTGGGGTATTTCTCCCATTCTTCTCTGCAGATCCTCTCGAGCTCTGTAAGGTTAGATGGGGAGCGTCGCTGCACAGCTATTTTCATTTCATTTCACAGACTTGTCCCGAAGCCACTCCTTCGTTGTTTTGGCTGTGTGCTTAGGGTCATTGTCATGTTGAAAGGTAAACCTTCGCCCCAGTCTGAGGTCCTGAGCGCTCTGGAGCAGGTTTTCATCAAGGATCTCTCTGTACTTTGCTCCATTCATCTTTCCCTCGATCCTGACTAGTCTCCCAGTTCCTGCCGCTGAAGAACATCCCCACAGCATGATGCTGCCACCGCCATGCTTCACTGTAGGGGTGGAATTAGCAAGGTGATGAGAGGTGCCTGGTTTCCTCCAGCTGTGACGTTTGGCATTCAGGCCAAAGAGTTCAATCTTGGTTTCATCAGACCAGAGAATCTTGTTTCTCATGGTCTGAGAGTCCTTTAGGTGCTTTCTGGCAAACTCCAAGCGAGCTGTCATGTGCCTTTTACTGAGCAGAGGCTTCCGTCTGGCCACTCTACCATAAAGGCCTGATTGGTGGAGTGCTGCAGAGATGGTTGTCCTTCTGGAAGGTTCTCCCATCTCCACAGAGGAACGCTGGAGCTCTGTCAGAGTGACCATCGGGTTCTTGGTCACCTCCCTGACCAAGGCCCTTCTCCTCCGATTGCTCAGTTTGGCTGGGCGGCCAGCTCTAGGAAGAGTCCTGGTGGATCCAAACTTCTTCCATTTACGAATGATGGAGACCACTGTGCTCTTCGGGACCTTCAAAGCTGTAGAAATTTGTTTGTACCCTTCCCCAGATCTGTGCCTCAATACAATCCTGTCTCGGAGGTCCACAGACAATTCCTTTGACTTCATGGCTTGGTTTCTGCTCTGACATGCACTGTCAACAGTGGGACCTTATATAGACAGGTGTGTGCCTTTCCAAATCATGTCCCATCCATTGAATTTACTACAGGTGGACTCCAATCAAGATGTAGAAACATCTCAAGGATAATCAGTGGAAACAGGATGAACCTGAGCTCAATTTTGTGTGTCATAGCAAAGGGTGTGAATACTTATGTACATGCAATATTTCAGTTTTTTATTTTTAATAAATTTGCAAAAATTTCTACAAAACCTTTTTCGCTTTGTCATTATGGAGTATTGTGTGTAGATTGATGAGGAAAAAAAAGGAATTTAATCCATTTTGGAATAAGGCTGTAACATAACAAAATGTGGGGAAAGTGAAGGGGTGTGAATACTTTCCGGATGCACTGTATATATATATATACACTACCGTTCAAAAGTTTGGGATCACCCAAACAATTTTGTGTTTTCCATGAAAAGTCACACTTATTCACCACCATATGTTGTGAAATGAATAGAAAATAGAGTCAAGACATTGACAAGGTTAGAAATAATGATTTGTATTTGAAATAAGATTTTTTTTACATCAAACTTTGCTTTCGTCAAAGAATCCTCCATTTGCAGCAATTACAGCATTGCAGACCTTTGGCATTCTAGCTGTTAATTTGTTGAGGTAATCTGGAGAAATTGCACCCCACGCTTCCAGAAGCAGCTCCCACAAGTTGGATTGGTTGGATGGGCACTTCTTTGAGCAGATTGAGTTTCTGGAGCATCACATTTGTGGGGTCAATTAAACGCTCAAAATGGCCAGAAAAAGAGAACTTTCATCTGAAACTCGACAGTCTATTCTTGTTCTTAGAAATGAAGGCTATTCCATGCGAGAAATTGCTAAGAAATTGAAGATTTCCTACACCGGTGTGTACTACTCCCTTCAGAGGACAGCACAAACAGGCTCTAACCAGAGTAGAAAAAGAAGTGGGAGGCCGCGTTGCACAACTGAGCAAGAAGATAAGTACATTAGAGTCTCTAGTTTGAGAAACAGACGCCTCACAGGTCCCCAACTGGCATCTTCATTAAATAGTACCTGTTAGAGCCTGTTTGTGCTGTCCTCTGAAGGGAGTAGTACACATCCGTTCCATCCATTATCTGAACCGCTTATCCTGCTCTCAGGGTCAAGGGGATGCTGGAGCCTATTAATATATATATATATATATATATATATATATACACACACACACACACACACATACATACATATATATATATATATATATATATATATATATACATATATATATATATACATATATATATATATATACATATATATAAAAATCATCATCATTATTCTTCGACCGCAGTCGAGGATCATGCTTGTCATTTGCTGATAGTAGACCGAGGTTGCAACTCCTTCGGAACCCAATTTCTGTCTGGGTAGGTCCCATAGCTTTTACCCCTCCCAGGGCGTCTACAAGGCAGTAGTTTGTTTTGTTATTTAACCCATAACTGGGGTAACCTTGACTCAATTACCAGGACATGTCCACGTTCAAATGGGCCATAGTAATTGGTCTACGGGGGGGTTACTCCAGAGGTTTTCTGCCAGGGTTTGCCCCGCCCTTAGTCTTTGGCTAAATAGCCTATCCCACAAGGCAGCAGGGAGCCGGTTACTTTCTAGGGTGCCGGTGATTTGACCATAGCCAGATCTCCGTTAGTGATAACAGTCTGAACCACGAGAAGGTGGGGTTGGCGTGCCTGGGAGAAGCTTTGTGTTGCACTAGACGTGTGTTTTTGACACACGCCATACTAGACCAGCTCAGACCATGGACTGGCCCCCTTTAGTTGAGCGGTTAGCGATGCTGCCTTGTGGTGCAGTACATCTCAGATCGAAATAGCTCGGTTACATTATATATATGTGTGTGTGTGTGTGTGTGTGTGTGTGTGTGTGTGTGTGTGTGTGTGTGTGAGAGAGAAAAGGGGAGGGGGGTGTGTTAATTATTCCAGGGGGCAGGAGACAGCAATATCAAAGCAATCTTTGATATTGCTGACAGAATGAGTCAAACATGCTTTGAAGCGAGCACAATCAAAAGTTGAGCTGTAACCATGCTGGAGGCTTGGAGTTGTTGGGGGGGATGCTGAAATCTGTAACACATGGACCTGGAGGGGCGGGGGCAGAATAAGTCCGACTTAGAAGAGTTTCTCACGTCTGTTGGGCCAGGCTCCTCTTTAACTAATCTACTTTGCATTATGGGGCCGATGTGTTAACCTCACAAGTAACAGTCGATGTGTAAATGATGAAATATGACACACGTGAAGGGGATGGAGACTCGGCTGAAGTGGTCTGTGTTGGATTTAATTTACACAATTGAAATGGAGCAGACGTTGATAGAGCAGGCGTGAATTCCTCGCGCGGGTGACATATTTTCTATTTGTTGTCTTCGACGGTAGGGTTCAGATTTATGGAGGTCTCTCCTGAAGTCAGAAACGAGCCTGCGAAGACGCCTGATGTCAGCAAGATGAAGCTTCTGACTGTCGGGGACGGTCGTTCAGTTTTACAGCGACGAGTCAAACTGTGTGATGGACGAGTAATGTGGACTGAACCGGCAGCGTTACGGTGTTTCATACACAACAGCACACCACCTGAGTTCACTTTAAAGTCATGAAAAATTCAACAAATTACTTAGATGAAATAAAAATATTAGTAAAAAAGAAAAATAAAGTTGAAATCTGAAACGATAACACAACCCTGCATTAACAATGAAGGAAGGAACAAAATGAAAGGAAGGCTGGAAGCAAGCAAGAGAAAAACAAATAGAAAACAGAAGAAACAAAAACAAATAAACAGAAAAACAACAAAGAACCAAATAAAACAAATCTGACCAACATATAAACAAGTGATAAAATGCAGGAAAATAGAAGGAAAACAAGGAAAGAAACAAAATCAAAAGAAGAAAAAGAGGAAATTAAACCAATAAGCAGAAAAGAGACAAAGGGGGGGGGGGACATGAAAAAAAGGAATATTCAAACAAATAAAACTAAAATATGAAAAAAAACAAACGGAAATAAAGAAATGAACTGAGAACAACAAGATGGAAAAACAAAAATAAAAGACAAAGAAACAAAAAAATAAACACGGAAAGAAAGAAAAAACAAACCAACCGATAGAAAAAAAAGTCAAGAAAGAGAAAGAAATATAAAGAAACAAAGAGAGAAAGAAACAGAAATAAAAATGAATCCTAGAAGAAAAAAGAACAACCAAAAACAAGCAAATGAACTTACAGCCAAGCAAGGAAGAAGAGGAGAGAAAGAAACGAAGACGAAATCACAAAGGAAGAAACAAAGACACGAGGAAACAGCACAAAACCAAGAAAGAATTAAGAGAAAGAAAAACAATAATGGAGAGAAAGGGAAAACGTCAAGAAAAGAACAAAAAGAATGTAAGAGAAAGACAACGCAGTAGACAGACAACATGGAGACAGGCGAGAGAAACGGAAGGGCAGCAGAAGACGTGTTAACAATGAGAGGATGATGTGTTTGTGTTTGTTGTCGTATGAAGCAGGAGTTTATGCAGAGCTGTTTTTCAGCTGTGCAGTCAGCTGGTGAGGCGGGAGAAGAACTGAACCCCGACTTGAACAAAAAAGCCAATTTAACAAAGCACCAGTTTAAAAACTGGCAGGAGCTGATTAACTGGACGGTAATGTGGAACTGTGTGTGTGACTTTACCTCCAGCTGGTATGAAAGGTCTCGGCTCTACTGCTCATGTGCTGCGCAATTTAGAGCTGCAATCCATCACGTTTTCCCATTGTTGTTTCATCCATCTGCACCATGGTGTCAAGCAGCATGCTTCCACGGCTGCAGACTCTCCGGTCTCCGTATATCCGCCTGTTGGACTGTTCTGAGCGGGGAGGGTGAACACTGCTGCCACGGCACACACGTACATGTTGGAATCAACTGCAGCAGGGGAAAAGATGGAAATGTGACGCCGTGCTTCTGTCAGACAGGCAGTCAGTAAGACTAGAGAGCAACGAGACAGTGTAGTTTACTGAACTGTACACTGCCTGCATGAGCTCTGCTCTCTTTTAACAAGGGTGCAGACTGTTTTTTCTTTTAAATAAATTTGTTTTGTTGGGACATCACATCATAATTACACAACATGTCCAGTTGATATATATATATATGTATATATATATATATATATATATATATATATAGCGTTTTTTTGTTTTGTTTTTCCAGAACCATCAATGAGAAAATTGCTCAACTAATGAGGGGTGGAATATCAGTATAGATGTAGGAAAAAAAACTTCTAATACATAGCAGTACATGCTTGTTTTGTGCATCACGCACTCATCAGCTGCTAAGGTCATCATTCATTCATGACATTCATTCTCTTTCATTTAGAAGTCATAACTTACAAATTACAGCAGAAGATGATTTATTTGATTTTTTGTGTTTACTTAAAACAAAGGGTTGACATTTATTTGAGGGAGGGTACGTCCCAGTACATTAGTTGATTATTTGGACTTGGGTAGCATACGACTACCAGACCCTGGAATCAATTTCCTGTTACAGTACAATTTAAATCTGGTCTCATCTTGATTTATTTCTATTTAAAGAGGAACAAATAGATACTGGGTTACATACTGAATAAAGAGTGCAACGCATGAAACAAGCTTGTACTGCTATGTATTCAATATATATATATACACTCACCGGCCACTTTATTAAGCACACCTGTCCAACTGCTCGTTAACGCAAATTTCTAATCAGCCAATCACATGGCAGCAACTCAATGCATTTAGGCATGTAGACATGGTCAAGACGATCTGCTGCAGTTCAAACCGAGTATCAGAATGGGGAAGAAAGGTGATTTAAGTGACTTTGAACGTGGCATGGTTGTTGGTGCCAGACGGGCTGGTCTGAGTATTTCAGAAACTGCTGATCTACTGGGATTTTCACGCACAACCATCTCTAGGGTTTACAGAGAATGGTCCGAAAAAGAGAAAATATCCAGTGAGCGGCAGTTCTATGGGCGAAAATGCTTTGTTGATGCCAGAGGTCAGAGGAGAATGGCCAGACTGGTTCGAGCTGATAGAAAGGCAACAGTAACTCAAATAACCACTAATTACAACCGAGGTATGCAGAAGAGCATCTCTGAACGCACAACACGTCGAACCTTGAGACAGATGGGCTACAGCAGCAGAAGACCACACCGGGTGCCACTCCTGTCAGCTAAGAACAGGAAACTGAGGCTACAATTCGCACAGGCTCACCAAAATTGGACAATAGAAGATTGGAAAAACGTTGACAGGTCTGATGAGTCTCGATTTCTGCTGCGACATTCGGATGGTAGGGTCAGAATTTGGCGTCAACAACATGAAAGCATGGATCCATCCTGCCTTGTATCAACGGTTCAGGCTGTAGTTGGTGGTGTAATGGTGTGGGGGATATTTTCTTGGCACACTTTGGGCCCCTTAGTACCAATTGAGCATTGTGTCAACGCCACAGCCTACCTGAGTATTGTTGCTGACCATGTCCATCCCTTTATGACCACAGTGTTCCCATCTTCTGATGGCTACTTCCAGCAGGATAACGCGCCATGTCATATAGCTCGAATCATCTCAGACTGGTTTCTTGAACATGACAATGAGTTCACTGTACTCAAAGGGCCTCCACAGTCACCAGATCTTAATCCAATAGAGCACCTTTGGGGTGTGGTGGACCGGGAGATTCGCATCATGGATGTGCAGCCGACAAATCTGCAGCAACTGTGTGATGCTATCATGTCAATATGGACCAAACTCTCTGAGGAATGTTTCCAGTACCTTGTTGAATCTATGCCACGAAGGATTAAGGCAGTTCTGAAGGCAAAAGGGGGTCCAACCCGGTACTAGCAAGGTGTACCTAATAAAGTGGCCAGTGAGTGTATATCAGACTGCTGAGATAGGCTCCAGCATCCCCGCGACCCTGAGAGCAGAATCAGCGGTTCAGATAATGGATGGATTAAAATAAATGCAAATAATAATTAATAATGCAAATAATTGCAGTGATGCAAATTATTATTATTTGCAAATAATTGCAAATGCATACATTGCATTTGTTTGTTTGTCAACAGTTGGTATTTCAATATTACGTAAGAATTTATTCACGTTTGAGTCTTTTGGGGGTTGTGATATATAAAGTTTAGAGTAGTATGATTTAAAAGTGGCATTGATTTCCAGGGGACACGTTGTGAGTTGATTTGATTGGACATAGATCTGAGGGATGTATCTCGATGCTGATCGGTTGAAGGGCCAGCAGACGACTGGCTTTGTTGCCAGTTCACAGAGTATTCCTTTTGGTGTCAGTATGATTTGCTCTGCCTTCTCTGTGGAGGAAAGATCAAATTGAGTTTGGAGGTTCACTTTTTGTTGGTACAGATTTGGAATAGGATTTATCACATATTGGCTATCAATATCAGATATTTTATCAATTATGTCCTGTGTCTTTCTGCGTTGCTTACTGTGGTAGGCAGAGTGGGAGATAATTTTCCTCTTCGAAAAGCTTTTCGGGTTTCCCACCCTAATGGTGGGTTAGTCTCGTCTGTGTTGTTAAAGCCCATAAATTGCATCATTAGACGGTAATGATGTATTGAGTCTCCAGTGTGAATTTGCTGCTGATCGAAAATTGAATCTGAGGTCAAGTAATAAAGGGGTGTGGCCTGATAGGATTATTGCTTATTATTCAGAGGAGTGCACGGACAATATTTAGGCTTTGTCTGTGTAAAAAAAATAGTCTCTCCTTAAGTAGATTTGATGTACGTGGGAGAAGTGAATGAATGAATGAAGAATGAGTAAGCTCTAGTAGTGTCTGGGTGTAAAAATCTCCAGGGATCACAGCCTCCGAGGTCCTTCATAAATGTTGTTTGTGCCGTGGCCAACTTTGACAGAGTAGTAAACTTAGAACTTGAGCGATCCAGCTGGGTTTCCATAACACAGTTTAGGTCTCCTCCTAAAATCAAATAATGTGTATCTATACATTTGGGACAGAGGATAGAAGTGTAGTCATAAATTTGGCATCGTCAAAATTAGGGGCATATACACATATTAATATAACTGGTATATGAAAGAGTCTGCCAGAGACAATGATGAAATGCCCATTATGATCAGGCACTATTTTTTCAGGTGTAAACTGAAGCTTTTTAGAAATCAAAATAGCTGTTCCTCTTGCTTTTGAGTTAAATAATGAATGGAATACCTGTCCAAACCACAGCCGCCTCAGCCTTGTGTGATCACTTAATTTAAGGTGAGTTTCCTGGAGGAAAACAATATCAGCCCTATGAAGCTTAATGTGTTGGAAGACTTTCGCCCTTTTGATAGGACCATTTAAACCTCTCACATTCCATGAAAATCATTTTCGCATGCAGCTTCTTGGTCATGCTGTCATTATTAGCCTCAGTCATAAATCCTACTAAATATAATCACTGGAAAGATATAATTTACCCAATATATATTTAGTATATGAAACCAGCTGTACTTGACATGACAGTAAACACATGTGACATATTTAAAAACTAAAATGGAACAAGCTTAGCAGCATGAGAACAATCTGCTAAAACTTCCAAATCCTATGCTTGTCCTTCCTTAGAAGCGAGCAGCAGGTCTCTTACACAGTCACACTCCCAGTGAACAATGCAGTGTCAGACTTAAGCAAACCCAATAAGCAGCAGGGGAACCCCCGCATGTATGTTTAACCATGTAGTAACTGTAAACAAGTACACCTGATATCAGTACCGTTAACGTTTAAACTATACTTAAGTTTGTGTAATTAAGTAATTGCCATCAAACACAAAACTCAGCATTGATTTTCCAAGAACTTGTGCAATCAGAACCAGTCTTTGACTTATAATAATAAATGATAAGCTTTTATCATTTATTAAGTTTTAAGAAGTGATTTAAAAAAAGGGAGTGAGTTTGCTAGCCCAATTTCCTCAGGTAGGGTGTTCCAGAGTTGTGGGCTCTTGCAGAAAATGCCCGGCTGCCTTTAGTAACAAGGCTCGCTGAGGGAACAGTTAAAAAGGACCTGCCTGAGGAGTGCAGGCAGTGACCAGGCCCATAGGGTGTTAGTAAATCAGTGATATATGTAGGACCAAGGCCATGTACAGCTTTAAAAGTAATTAGTAAAAGTTTCAAATCAATCCTATACCTAACAGATAGCCAATGACGCATTGCAAGAGTGGTAGTGATGTGTTCATGTCTCTTGGAATTTGTTAACAGTCTGGCAGCTGAGTTTTGGATGAGCTGGAGGCAGAAGATGGACTTTTGACTGAACCCTTAATACAGGGATTTACAATATTCCAGACCTGATGAGATGAATGCATGGATGAGTTTTTCAAGGTCCATTTGAGGTAGAAATTTTTTAACTTTTGTGATGTTCCTAATTTGGAGAAAGCTATTTTATTTTTTCTGTGCTATTTTAGTGATTTGTGTCAAAACGGAGCTTGGAGTCAAAAAAGACACCCAAATTGAGAGTGCGTAACATTGGAGGACAGGTTCCCTAGACTCTTTTCCAGCTCGCTCGTTAGGTTAGGGGGGCCAAATAAAAGGACCTCAGATTTGGACTCATTGAGCCAGAGGAAGTTTTGTGACATCCAGCACTTAATATCAGATAGACGAGCATAAACGAGAAAGATTGTGTATGTAATTACCAGTAAGTGGGACATAAACCTGGGTGTCATCCGCGTAACAGTGAACATTAATATTATGATGACAGTTGATCTGACCCAGGGTGAGCATGTAAATGGAAAATAATAATGAACCAAGAATTGACCCCTGGGGGACACCACATGTGAGGGGGGCAGGGGATGAGAATTCTCCCATAACAACAGAGAAAGATCTGTCAGATAGGTAGGATTGGAACCAGGCAAGAGCAGTATCCTTAATGCCAACATAGTTTTCCAAGTGATTTAAAAGGCTGTCATGGTCGACTGTAACAAAAGTGGAACTCAGTTCAAGCAGAATCAAAATTGAGCAAGCACCGATTTTGTTTCTTTTGTGTGTGTGTGTGTGTGTGTGTGTGTGTGTGTGTGTGTTTTGTGTCCAGTTGGCACATGTATCTTTAAAATAAAACCTAATGAAAAGTAAATGATCAAAAAAAAAAGAGAGCAAGTAACCTAAGTCGGTAGTGAGCAATAAGTCGTTGGTAACTTTAATGAGAGCCGTTTATGTGCTGTGGTGAGTATGGGATCCTGATTGAAATTGTTCAAAAATGCTACAACTATTCATGTCTGTGATTAACTGAAGAGCAACAGACTTGCATAACAAGCCAGGTGGCTTGCTATGAGTTTGAAATCAGTCGGCCTTGTAGTTAATCACCCCGTAGCATTCAATCGTGAAAGGGAACTGGTCAGAAGTGCTAAGTTCTTAGTTATTATTCAAATAGGGTCCTTCAAAGACATAGGCGGAAGTGTTAACATTAAACTTTTTAACATCAAAGACCACGTTTTCGACCAGTATTGACCATAGCACATTCTAGGCATCTGTTCGTAGAATGTTTCTGCTGCGGCAGGGGTATCGAAATGATGTTTGTTGCCGTCAGCGGTGATGCAGAGACAAGCTGAGTGATGTAGGGCAAAAGCGATTCCAGCTTTGTGAAATTTAGCCTTGATATCGTTGAACGCCACCTGCTGCTTGGCCAAGTTTGCACTCATGTCAGGGAAGAACAGGATGCTGTTGCCGTTGAACTCTATTTCCTTTTCGTGCATGCTGGCCCAACGAAACACACGCTCCTTGTCCTGAAAGCAGTGGAATCTTACGATGATGGCACGGGAATGTTCACCTTGGTTAGGCTTTGGAGCTGGTGTTCTGTGTGCTCTGTCCAATTCCGGTGGTTTCGGGAAAATCTCACCTCCAATGATTTTGTGGATGAGCTGTCAGATGAATTCTGATGGTGAACTTCGTTCAATCCCGTCTGGTAAGCCAACGATTCTTAGATTCTGTGGTCTGGATCAGTTTTCGAGGTCTTCTGCTTTGGTTGCTAATGCTGCGTTAGCCTTTTCAAGCTTATCCAGTCTAAATGTTAGCTCAGCTAGCTCATCGCTGTGGTTAGTGAGTGTACTTTCCATGGTCGTTATCTTTTGATTATGTGAGTCCAATGCAGTGCTGATGGTGTCCAGAGAAATCTGTATAGGTGAAAGGGAGGTCTCCAAAGATGTAGAGAGGTATGTTTTGAGTTCCGCAGCCAGGCTCTCGTGGTTTTTCTCAAGTTCTTTCACTAAGTTAGCAATGGTTAGCATATCTGCCATCTTAGCCTCAGGAGCTGCTTGAGTTGCGGCCCAGTCTCCTTTCGCTTGTCGTGGTTGTCTCAACATTGCTGGCCAACTTATTTGGAAACCAAGTACAGTTATTGTCTAATTTATGCAAGTAAATGAGATAAATATACGAGTGGTGCAAATGGAATTATGGGAAATGCAGGACCTATCCCTCAGCACAGCAGTCTCCTTAATTGCCCAACCAGAAGTTGGGTGCAGACTATTTACCTTCTTTTTCCCTTCTTTTTTCCTTTTCAGATGCTGTTCATAGGTGATTCCACGAACCGTGGTATGATGTACTTTCTGATGGAGAGGGTGAACTCCAGCCTGGAGGACTGGGGAAAGGCCCACGACACGCTGCTCTACAGCAACCTGAACCACGGCCGTACGCAAATAAGCTACTCTTATTACCCACGATTCTGGCTGGAAAGAAGCCTCAGACCCACCTTCCAACAGGCCCTGGAGCAGCTCCTATTCAGGTGAGTCAAGGTCGGATTATGGGACCATGTGGCGCATGTGGACCTCCCCAACAGCCGCCCACCCCCACCTTTGTCTACCATTTGTGTGTATGTTGAACTAGAAATTTCCATTATTCCCTTTTACAGATCCCGCTGTATTCACACTTAGTGGTGCTTAGGTTGTCGGAGAACCGGTGTTGAGTTATTGGTGAGGCGTGAATTTCGACTGTTAGTTTGTTGGCAGGGAAGTCCATCAGAGAGTGATTTGGTCCTACATTAGAATAAACCTATTTTCTTATGAAACGCACTAAAAATAATCACATTAGTAATTCCATAGCTCAACCTCAGCCCACTGTGTTAACACACTGAAAAAGAGCTATACATACACATACACACACTCATATATGTACACCCATAAACTATAAACTAATCTTATGAATTATTTTAGGAAATATTTTCAGTTACTAAATGAAATGATGAATGTATACACTAGACAGGCTCTGTAACCGGGGGCTGCGCTCCAACATCTAGCCTGTGTATTTTTAATGAGCCTGCGTGTAAGATGTATACATGACCACATAATAACCAGACAATAAAAGATTTGAGGACCCCTGGTGGTCCAGGTCCCCGGGACATGTGCCCCGCATGGCTGGTTACTAATAATACCTTGGGGGGGGGGGTCACATCTTCTCCTGTGAGAGAAAGTCAAGGAGGAGAAATAGTCATATTTTAATTTTCCTAATGGCCTGGCGGCCTGTCCAGGGTATCTCCCCACCTTTCACCCAAAGACTGCTAGGATAGGCTCCAGCATCCCCGCGACCCTGTGTAGGATAAGCGGTTTGGATGATGGATGGGTGGATGATCCTTGCCTTACATTTTACACAGCTCCACTTCCTAAAGAGGTGTCACAACACAACTATGACACAGCCCCAACTTGTCATGAATATTTAATTTAAATCATGGCAGAACATAAATCTACCATATCACCTCTTTCTTGTGCTACAAGATTGCATCAAATGTAGTGCGACATAAGTGTCTTTGTACTTGCCTATGAGCACTGCCCAGTCACATTCATGTGTGGGATGTGGTATAGTTCTTTTACTGCTGTTGGGAGATAAGGGCTAACCACTTTGCTCTGATCAAAAGCGTAGCAGCCATGTGTCAGGAGGTACGCCAGACTGATGTTACACAGCAGAGCTGCTAACCACCAATCTCACACATCTTTAGTTGTGGTCACTGCCCAGGAAACAGACTGGATTCACTTGAGCTCATAAGCTGCCATTTTAGTGAACACAACTGTTCAGCCTGCAGGATCTGTACATGCATTGGTTTCAGTCTGTTTTATTGGCGCTTCCAGGAGCACGCTGGAGATTTAATCTGTTCATTTAGTGTTTGCAATCGCTGATATCACCATGTGTTCATGGATTCATGACATTTGCATGGCCGTTCCTTAAGGTCACGACCCCTGGTGAACTCCCAGCAGACGGTGCTGGTGGCTGGAGGTGTTCAGTGGCTCAAAACCAATCACCTTAAAGTCATCAGAGAGGTGCTGGAGAGGTAACTTATATCACACACACACACACAGGCAACACATTTAGCCATATACTGGTCAAAGATGGAAAAAATTGTTGTTTTCTATGTTTGTTGTAGGAGATGCCATGTAACAATTTTTATTCTATTTTAGATAATTAACTTATTTCAGTCATCTTGGGTGTGCTCACATTCGTTTCAGTTACTTGATTAATCAATTTATGGACCATCGGTTACTCAACCACTGTCTCACTCCCAACTGTGCCACCGTGTTAACTAGCAATTAACTAGTTAACTGTGTTAGGGGCGTCCGGGTGGCACGGCGGTCTATTCCATTGCCTACCTACCCGAGCATCACCGGTTCGAATCCCCATGTTACCTTCGGCTTGGTCGGGCGTCCCTACAGACACAATTTGTCGTGTCTGTGGGTGGGAAGCCGGATGTGGGTATGTGTCCTGGTCATTGCTCTAGCGCCTCCTCTGGTCGGCCGGGGTGCCTGTTTCGGGGGGAGGGGTAACTTGGGGGAATAGTGTGATCCTCCCACGCGCTATGTCCCCCTGGTGAAACTCAACCTCACTGTCAGGTGAAAAGAAGCGGCTGGCGACTCCACATGTATTGGAGGAGGCATGTGGTAGTCTGCAGCCCTCCGGCAGAGGGGGTGGAGTAGTGATTGGGACAGCTCGGAAGAGGGGGTAATTAGTCGGGTACAATTGGGGAGAAAAATCCAAGAAAAAAAAACTACTTAACCATGTTTACTAGCAGTGGTTAGCGCTGTCGCCTCACAGCAAGAAGGTCCTGAGTTCAAACCCTGGGGTTGTCCAAACATGGGGGCCATCCCAGGTCCTTTCTGTGTGGAGTTTGCATGTTCTCACCATGTCTGGTGGGTTTTCTGCGGGTGTTCCGGTTTCCCCCACCATCAAAAAGACATGCATGTTAGGGTTAATACCCCTGTATGTGCCCCTGAGCAAGGCATGTCAAGACGAACTGGAGGTGGTCCCCGGTCGCTGCACGGCAGCTGCCCACTGCTCCTAGCTACACAGCTAGGATGGGTTAAATGCAGAGTGACATTTCCCTACGGGTTTAATAAAGTATATCAAAATCAAAACAAATCACTTGCTCATCTTTACCCCGTCTCTCCTCTCCCCCCGCCAGAGAAGGTCTGAATAAGATAATGGTGGTGGTGAAGTCTCTGGGAATGGGTTTCCATCTGCCTGTGGACGGGATCCGCTCACTCAGCCTGGTATGTTCACAATCACATCCCATCTTTCTTTCAGCAAAGCCTTCCAATTCCTCGTTCCGTATGCCCTATCCACACCTTCATGTTCCCCTGTGAGCAGCGTGCTCCTGAGCGATTCTGTGGCTGACCCATCAAATTAAAATAAACAGCTAATCCCACACCTCCCAGTGGTGCCGGCCGCATTTACTTGAGACATTAACAGCTACTATACCTTGGCTCATTATGCACTTGTGGAGCCAGCAACAGCGATGCCTCCACTAGCTCAAAGAACTTCAACATATGGACCCAGTTCCAAGCTGAGTTCTCTGAAATGTGACCCATTCACAACCAGAGTCAGATCCTCAGGTTTACTGCTCTTCAGAGTATTAAAGAAAACAGACCAACAGCTTTCTCTGCATGCTGGCAAACGGATGTTTCTGAGCTGTTTCTCAATCCCTCAGGAAGGAGTACGGGAGCTCTACCGAGAGAACAGCAGAATCATCGCAACAGTGAAGCACTACGGATATGAGGTGATCGACACTTTTTCCATCACCATGGGCCGATACAAGGAGTTCCTGCAGGGACGCTGTGCCTGCCATTTTCATGAGGTAACCCACACGTCAGCGAAGAATAAAATAAAGTCTTCGGTTGATCCCCCAGCTGGGTCTCAGAATCGCAGAACCGTTTCATGTGACTGCCAGGCTAGGCGTGGCCCGCAGTCTAACAGGTACAACATGTCTGCTTGGATCATCAAGACAATTAGGTCTGGTTTGCCGTGAGAGACCTTCAGCCCGAGAAATACAGCCAGGCCTCTTACAAAGATTCTGCTGGGTAGTTCCTGAACTAACCCGACATCGTCTCATGTTCACTACCGGCTCTGCCGAAGCTGAGACGGTGTCCTACAAAAGCCTCAGAGGCCCGTTACGTGGAAGACTAAACAGTGTTTTCAGGTAGTGAGGAAAGCACAGCTCTGATAGTACAGTCTATCTCTTCTCTTCCCTCCCTGCAGAGAACTGTTTAGGAAGAACTCGCTCTCTGTTCCTTCCCTCGTTCCAGTTCCCTGTAAAATAGCAGCTTTTGTTTATGTGTGACAATAAAATTGACATCTGCTTGATTTAATGAGTAATTAGCAATTAGGCTGCACTGTAAAACACACATTGGTAGCAGCTGGGCCTTTAAGCGTGTGTGTGTGTGTGTTGGGGGGGGGGGGATTTCAGGGGGGTGAGGCTGCATGTATAGCAGGCCCCCAGCCCTGCGTCCCTGTGCACATGGCTCTTAAACGACAATAAATAACAGTATGAGGAAACGGAGTGAGCTCATATTGTAACAGGACTGTCTCTTACAATACTGAGTTTGGTAGCGTTGTAAACTGAAGGCCACAGGCGAAAGCTGGCTGTGGCTGCACAGCGTTGCTCTGTGTTGCACTCCATGTAGGCTGATGCCAGGAGCTGTTATTGAGTAACAAAATGAGAGGCGAAATTGGGTGAATTTCTCTCTGGTTAGACTTCATATTAGCATTGGACGTGTTATCCAGGGGGGAATTTTTCCCCCCGTTTTCTCCCCAATTATATCCAGCCAATTACCCCACTCTTCCAAGCTGTCCCGGTCGCTACTCCACCCCTCTGCTGATCCGGGGAGGGCTGCAGACTACCACATGTCTCCTCCGATACATGTAAAGTCGCCAGCCGCTTCTTTTCACCTGACAGTGAGGAGTTTCACCAGGGGGACGTAGCACGTGGGATGATCACACTATTCCCTGAAGCCCCCCCCCCCCAAAACAAAACAAAACAGGCGCCCCAACTAACCAGAGGAGGCGCTAGTGCAGCGACCAGGACACATACCCACATCCGGCTTCCCACCCACAGACACAGCCAATTGTGTCTGTAGGGACACCTGACCAAGCCGGAGGTAACACGGGGATTCGAACCAGCGATCCCCATGTTGGTAGGCAACGGAATAGACCGCCACGCTACCCGGACGCCCCATCCAGGTCTCTTAGGCTTTGGAATAGCTCAGGTAGCCAAAATTGGTGCTGTTCTTCAAACCCCTGTCTAAAAGCCATTCCTGCTAATACACCTTAATTTTTTCTTACCTGTTGTATTTACTGCTTACTCCGTTCTTTAGCTCTCCAGTCTTCATTTCATGATTTTGGTCTTTTATATGAATATTTTACTGTCAGTCAAGCACACAGTAAATTTGTTTTGGGAAAGGGATGATAATGAGGATAAAAATTGACGTGTTTTTTTATTTGTTTTACTAAACAAGGACCATGCAAAAAAAACTTAATCTCATAATGAGAAGAGATGATTTATGCCAGATTTAACTGTTAACTGTTTTCCATCTAACATCCCCAGACAGGTACACACAGAGCAATTACCAGACACTAACAACACTCTTACCAGCATACATCACCATGTTAATACCAGCACACATCACCCTGTTAATACCAGAACACATCACTGTGTTAATACCAGCACACATCACCCTGTTAATACCAGCACAAATCACCATACCAGCACACATCACCATGTTAATACCAGCACACGTCACCATGTTAATACCAGCACACATCACCATACCAGCACACATCACCCTGTTAATACCAGCACACGTCACCATACCAGCACACATCACCCTGTTAATACCAGCGCACATCATACCAGCACACATCACCCTGTTAATACCAGCACACGTCATCGTGTTAGTACCAGCACACGTCATCATGTTAATACCACCACACATCACCCTGTTAATACCAGCACACATCAACATGTTAATAACAGCACACATTACCCTGTTAATACCAGCACACATCACCCTGTTAATACCAGCACACATCACCATGTTAATACCAGCACACATCACCGTGTTAATACCAGCACATGTCACCATGTTAATACCAGCACACATCACCATACCGGCACACATCACCCAGTTAATACCAACACACCTCACCATACCAGCACACATCACCCTGTTAATACCAGCACACATCACCATGTTAATACCAGCACACGTCACCATGTTAATACCAGCACACATCACCATACCGGCACACATCACCCTGTTAATACCAGCACACATCACTATACCAGCACACATCACCCTGTTAATACCAGCACACATCACCATGTTAATACCAGCACACGTCACCATGTTAATACCAGCACACATCACCATACCGGCACACATCACCCTGTTAATACCAGCACACATCACCATACCAGCACACATCACCCTGTTAATACCAGCGTACATCATCGTGTTAATACCAGCGTACATCACCATGTTAATACCAGCACACATCACCGTGTTAATACCAGCGAACATCACCATACCGGCACATATCACCCTGTTAATACCAGCACACATCACCATACCAGCACAAATCACCCTGTTAATACCAGCACACATCACCATACCAGCACACATCATCCTGTTAATACCAGCGCACATCATCATACCAGCACACATCACCCTGTTAATACCAGCACACATCACCATGTTAATACCAGCACACATCACCCTGTTAATACCAGCACACATCACCATGTTAATACCAGCACACATCACCATGTTAACACCAGCACACATCAACATGTTAACACCAGCACACGTCACCCTGTTAATACCAGCACACGTCACCATGTTAATACCAGCACACATCACCCTGATAATACCAGCACACGTCACCCTGATAATACCAGCACACGTCACCATGTTAATACCAGCACACGTCACCATGTTAATACCAGCACACATCACCATGTTAATACCAGCACACGTCACCATTTTAATACCAGCACACATCACCATGTTAATACCAGCACACGTCACCATGTTAATACCAGTACACATCGCCATGTTAATACCAGCACAGGTCACCATGTTAATACCAGCACACGTCACCATGTTAACACCAGCACACATCACCATGTTAACACCAGCACACGTCACCATGTTAATACCAGTACACATCACCATGTTAATACCAGCACACGTCACCATGTTAATACCAGCACACATCACCATGTTAACACCAGCACACATCACCATGTTAATACCAGCACACGTCACCATGTTAATACCAGCACACATCACCATGTTAACACCAGCACACGTCACCATGTTAATACCAGTACACATCACCATGTTAATACCAGCACACCTCACCATGTTAACACCAGCACACATCACCATGTTAACACCAGCACACATCACCATGTTCATACCAGTACACATCACCATGTTAATACCAGCACACATCACCATGCTAACACCAGCACACATCACCATGTTAATACCAGCACACATCACTGTGTTAATACCAGCAGATTCCTGCAGCTCAGATGTAACAATACTGTAATGTCATAGTTATTACTATAAAATTACACTTCATCAGGATCACGGTGTCTCTGTCTTCTCTCGGGCAGGTTGAGAAGCTGTGGTTTCCCAAGGTTCCGCTCCACATGAGGATAAACACCCTCCAGCCCGGCGCTGGAACCGGACTTGGCGGTCGTTCTTCCTCTCTGGCCGCGGGCCAGTGGGTGGGCTCTAACGGCTCATCCTATCATGTGAGAGGACCAGTCAACCAGGTGTACTCTGAGATCCTGCTGAGTCGCCTGTGTCCTGCACACACAGACCGGCGAGACTAGAACTCCCGAGAGTGTGCGTGCATGTGCGTGTGTGTGTGCGCGCGCGTGTATAAAAGACTTTGAGGCCATTCCATGTGAGATGTGAAGGAGTAAGTGGAGAGTTCGGACCGCTCGACCACGAGATAGGCATCCCATCCCAGTCTTGTTCACCCGCTCTGATTTGCTGGCTAAATGAGTGCCGCGTCATGTGATTTGAACTTGAAAGGCTAGCAGAGTCGCGAGTCTGCCATCTGGTAGAGCAGAGGAAATACTCGAGAACCACTGATGGATCATTAAAGAGAGGAAGGGGGGCATTAAGGGGAAAAAAGACAGAAATGGAGAAGTACATTTTCCTACAGGTCCCTTTGAAAGCGGCACTCTGTTCCCGAGTCCAGCCAACCCGATCAGCGAAGCTTCCTCGCCATGTGGACGACGCCCCCATATACCTCAGACATCACACACTATACAATGCCAAAGATATGATGGTGATGAATGTTTATCCTGTGTAAAGACGTGTCTTATAGCAGCTGCATATATTCTCTATTTTTCTACACACGTGTTGTGATGTGTTTACATGCCGACAAGACGAAGGGTGTGAGAGGATGCTCTGATTCTGTTGTGTTATCTGAATAAACACACCGCTGCTGCAGCTTACTGGAGAGGTCACACACACACACACACACACCACCTACACAAACACCTAACACACACACACACACACACACCTCACAACATGCACACACCTAGCATACACACACACACAGAGTTGTGAAGGTAAATGGCTTCAGTGTGTTTCAGCGGGACATTGGTGAATGTGGATCAGCTTCAACAACAGGAAGCTGCCGGCTGCATTATTCCCTCCATCCTAGTTACCCCTCCATCCTGGTTACTGCTTATATTCCCTCCATCCTAGTTACCCCTCCATCCTGGTTACTGCTTATATTCCCTCCATCCTGGTTACCCCTCCATCCTGGTTACTGCTTATATTCCCTCCATCCTGGTTACTGCTTATATTCCCTCCATCCTAGTTACCCCTCCATCCTGGTTACTGCTTATATTCCCTCCATCCTAGTTACCCCTCCATCCTGGTTACTGCTTATATTCCCTCCATTCTAGTTACCCCTCCACCCTGGTTACTGCTTGTATTCCCTCCATCCTGGTTACTGCTTACATTCCCTCCATCCTAGTTACCCCTCCATCCTGGTTACTGCTTATATTCCCTCCATCCTAGTTACCCCTCCATCCTGGTTACTGCTTATATTCCCTCCATCCTAGTTGCTCCTCCATCCTGGTTACTGCTTATATTCCCTCCATACTAGTTACCCCTCCATCCTGGTTACTGCTTATATTCCCTCCATCCTGGTTACCCCTCCATGCTGGTTACTGCTTATATTCCCTCCATGCTGGTTACTGCTTATATTCCCTCCATCCTGGTTACTGTTTATATTCCCTCCATGCTGGTTACTGCTTATATTCCCTCCATCCTAGTTACCCCTCCATCCTGGTTACTGCTTATATTCCCTCCATGCTGGTTACTGCTTATATTCCCTCCACTCTGGTTACTGCTTGTATTCCCTCCATCCTGGTTACTGCTTATATTCCCTCCATGCTGGTTACTGTTTATATTCCCTCCATCCTAGTTACCCTTCCATCCTGGTTACTGCTTATATTCCCTCCATCCTGGTTACCCCTCCATGCTGGTTACTGCTTATATTCCCTCCATGCTGGTTACTGCTAGTATTCCCTCCACCCTGGTTACTGCTTGTATTCCCTCCATCCTGGTTACTGCTTATATTCCCTCCATGCTGGTTACTGCTTATATTCCCTCCATGCTGGTTACTGCTTATATTCCCTCCATGCTGGTTACTGCTTATATTCCCTCCATGCTGGTTACTGCTTATATTCCCTCCATACTGGTTTCTGCTTATATTCCCTCCATGCTGGTTACTGCTTATATTCCCTCCATCCTAGTTACCCCTCCATCCTGGTTACTGCTTATATTCCCTCCATCCTAGTTACCCCTCCATCCTGGTTACTGCTTATATTCCCTCCATACTAGTTACCCCTCCATCCTGGTTACTGCTTATATTCCCTCCATCCTGGTTACCCCTCCATGCTGGTTACTGCTTATATTCCCTCCATGCTGGTTACTGCTAATGTTCCCTCCATCCTGGTTACTGTTTATATTCCCTCCATGCTGGTTACTGCTTATATTCCCTCCATCCTAGTTACCCCTCCATCCTGGTTACTGCTTATATTCCCTCCATCCTGGTTACCCCTCCATGCTGGTTACTGCTTATATTCCCTCCATGCTGGTTACTGCTTGTATTCCCTCCACCCTGGTTACTACTTGTATTCCCTCCATCCAGGTTACTGCTTATATTCCCTCCATGCTGGTTACTGCTTATATTCCCTCCATGCTGGTTACTGCTTATATTCCCTCCATGCTGGTTACTGCTTATATTCCCTCCATCCTGGTTACTGCTTATATTCCCTCCATGCTGGTTACTGCTTATATTCCCTCCACCCTGGTTGCCGGTTAACACGTCCCATAATCACTGTAACCTCGTCAATAATGTCCCTTTTATGTCACTCTTTGAAAGGTGTAATTTCTTAAGTGCGTCCCAGTTCCAAAGTTTGCAAATGGTTTGTGTATAAATTCATTTTCGGTCGGACTTTTATGTCCTTCCATCGGGCAGAATTGATGTAGAAGAGCGATGTTGGAAAACTTCTGCCATGACTGACTGTCACCCTCGATTTTCTGCTTAACTATTCCCTGAAAGAATTCCCTCTTAATCTCATTAGCCTGAAAACGCTGCAGAACAGCCGGCTCTCTCCGACGAGCAAAATCTGATGAAAACACACTACAGTCTGTCACCACAGCATGCTGACGAGCTCTGGTAGCATAACGAAATAATATTAATAATAGTAATAATTAATAATAATAAAGAAATATGACTTTCTTATGAGGGGTTCGGTTGCGGCTTTTCAGTTCATTTTGTTGATTGTTCGTGACTCAAAAAGATGTGTGTAGTTCTGTGCCGTGGCAGGAGTCATGGTCTTACTGGGTATACTGGTCTTACAGGTTTTACTGATTATACTGGTTTTACTGATCCTACTAGTTTTACTGATTATACTGGTCTTACTGGTGTACCGACAGCAAAGCAACGATGACTGGCTCTCATCCTTACCACCGACATAGACAACCAGTGTGAAGTGGGAATACTCTGGCCACGTCCACCAGTGCTACTGAGACGACCAACACCATTCACACTTATTTACCACTTGCTCCTTTATTATCACATGACCCCAAACAGCCTACAGTAATAATAGCAATAATAATGATACTAATAATCATAATAATGATAATAATAATAATCTTAATAACAATAATAATTATAATAATAATTCATACTTAAAACGCAGCTCAAAGGCGCTCCACCTTGGAAGGCAGGAATTGAAACCAGCAGGAGAAAGACGCGGATCTTTACTTTTCATGAATTCCACTTTACAAAGCTTGCTGTTATGTTGTGTGAACACTGAGCCGTTAGCAGAGACGTCACACTGAAGTCGTTATTAATATGTCATATCTGTCCTGACCTCAGGATCTTCATGTGAACCGGAACCGGTGGTTTTCAGGTTGGGTTCACATCGCAGAGGAGAACCCGGCCGAGCTCTCCCAGTCCGTCTCAGTCCAGCAGCTTCAGCGGTTGTGACGGAATCAAACTTCACTTGGTTGAATTTCAGCCTGAGCAGCGCTTCTCTACGGAGCGTTAGGGACCGTCTGAAAAGTGCTGTTTGCGTATATTCAGCTCACGATAACTTTATTTTATTTATCAAAACAACTCGGACCAGTTATTCTGTCATTAATTATTCTGCCTCTCCCCTTCACAGCCATTGGACTGCCACTAGCCATGTTATATATATAATGTTATATATATATGTGTGTGTGTGTGTGTATATATATATATAGATATAGATATATAACGGTTATTAAATAGACATTAAATATTATGTAATGTATTAAATGTTGCAGTTTTTAGTAGCTGTCAGTTTTCAGCATATCGTCATCAAACCACTTCTGAACTATTTCACATCTAGTTTATGGGTTTTACTGGCTGTTAACAGCCTAAAACCACACGTCAGTTCTATAATCCATAATTATTACTGTCCCTTACATTTTGTTCCCTAATGGCTTTATAAATTCAAAATATATCGATATTAAATCCTCTCATGTTATTCAGGCCCCCTCGTGTTTCACAGGTTTTAGAAAGAGCTCTCATTAGGTGGTCCCTTATTTATTACATTAAGGTAACTCACAGCATGGTTGATTTTCTTTACTTGAGAAAAGATTCTGGCGGTTTCTGTGTCTGCCTTTATAAATCTATAAATGAGAAAGGTAAATTTAAATTAGCTGCATGGAAGTGTCGTAATTAATAAATTATTGCCCTGAGGTCTGAGGCCTTGATGGCTTTATGAATTCAAAATATATTAAAATCACCCCTCGTGTTGTTCATGTTTCTTTCGCAGCTTTTAGCTTGTCAAGAGGGTCTCAAGCAGACCTCAGGGCAATAATTCATTAATTACGACACTTCCATGCACCTGATTTAAATTTACCTTTCTCATTAATAGATTTATAAAGGCAGACACAGAAAGACGCCAGAATCTTTTCTCAAGTAAAGAAAGTCATCCATGCTGTGAAATAACCTCAGTTACCTTAATGTAATAAATAAGGGACCACTTAATGAGCGCTTTTTCTAACACCTGTGAAACACGAGGGGGCCTGAATAACATATGACAGGATTTAATATCGATAACTTTTGAATTTATAAAGCCATTGGGTAAAAACCGTAAGGAATGGTGGTAATTATGGATTATAGAGCTGATGTGTGGTTTTAGGCCTTTTAACAGCCAGTAAAACCCATAAACTAGATGTGAAATAGTTCAGATGTGGTTTGATGACGATATGTTGAAAACTGACAGCTACTAAAAAATAACAACTAATATTTAATAGATTTATTATATAATATTTAATGTGCCTATTTAATAACCGTTATATACTATATATAAAACATGGCTAGTGGCAGTCCAATGGCTGTGAGCGGGAGAGGCGGAATAATTAATTATAGAGTAATTTTTCTGAGTTGTTTTGATAAATAAAATAAAGTTATCGTGAGTTGAAGATACGTAAATAGCTCTTTGTAGACGGCCCCTAACGCTCCGTAGAGACGCGCTGCTCAAGACTGAAATTGAACCAAGTTAAATTTGATTCCGTCACAACCGCTGAAGCTGCTGGACTGAGACGGACTGGGAGAGCTCGACTGGGTTTTCCTCTGCGATACGAACCCAACCCGAAAACCACCGGTTCCGTTTCCATGAAGATACCGAGGTCAGGACGGGGGAACTCCCACAGAATATGGAATATGAAACTCGTTTCACGGCGGATCTGAGCCGGGGGGGACCAGGCTGATCCTGGACCAGTCCTCAAGGAGACAATTAGTCCGGTACAATATTTGCCTCTCGTGTTACCCATCGCGGTTTCCATCCCCACGCGGCGCAGCAGCGCAGATGGTCGTATCGTCGGGTAAGGTGGACCACGGCGGCGCCAAGCCTGCGCACACATGAAGGAGGTCCACGGCGGGAGCTGCTCCACTTTCTCACCTTTACAGTCTCGCTGACGCCCCCCCCCCCCCCCCCCCCACGGTTTCTGTCGCCGTTTCTTCATTTATCTTGTGCCCGTCCAATTAGCGGCCGGGACTGACGTCTGTTGAATAAGGAGTTCTCCGGCGATCCAATGGGAGCCTGCAGGCGCACCACAACAGAGACTTGTCGACTCGGTGCCGCTTCTTTCACCCCTGAATAAAAAGTTTGTCGGGGGCAAGTTTTCAGGAAGCGCCCGTCGGACTTTTCATCTCATCACTCAATCCGCGACCAGCATCGCCGCCGCGCAGGCTGACGTCCTGGGAGTCCGCCGCCGGGCCGCAGGAGCGCACGGCCTCTCCACCGGAGCTGCTAGCTGGCGCTTCCATCCTATAAATTTTTTTTTTTTTTTTAAAACCAGTCCAGTCCAGTGTGAGGATTGGGGGATTAGCTGGATTCTGCTGTACTGGGTCTCCTTTAGTATGAGAGACAGCCGCTGGAGAAGCGAGCCCTCCATGGACACACAGAGAGCGCGGCCGTGTCGGCTTCTGTAGATGAAGTGGCCATGGAGAGAGAGAACCGTGGAGTACTTCAACAAATCTGCATTCTGTCTCTCCTGCTTTTCTCCCTCTATCCCATCTACTGCCGAGCCAACTGGATGTAAGTATGTGAGTTTGTGCAGACTTGCATCGGGATGGCGACCCCGTTTGCAATGCGGACAATATTCTCCTCTAATATGATGCTTTCCGCACTTCTTTTTTTTCGGGAGATGGGGGGGGGGGTGCAGACTCTGCAGTATGATTATTGTCCCGGTCTGCTGTGTCTCAGGTGGTTGGGAATAACGTCGGCCGGGGTGCCAGAGAAGCTCGGCTGCGCCAATCTGCCGCTAACCGGGCGGCAGAAGGAGCTGTGCAAGAAGAGGCCGTTCCTGCTGCCCAGCATCCAGGACGGCGCGCGGCTGGGCATCGCCGAGTGCCAAACGCAGTTCAAGCATGAACGCTGGAACTGCTCGACCACCAAGGACACTTCTGTGTTCGGCTACGAGTTAAACAGCGGTGAGTGGCATGCAGACTTACAGCAGACCCCCATAAAACACAAGCCATGCCGCAGTGTGAATCAATGTCAATATTGCAGAAGCCATAGGCTGATACATGACTTCGTGAGAAAACGTTTGTTCCGATGTAGGCTACACAGATAACCGTGCTGATTTTGAAATAAATATGTGGTGGAGTATTTGGTGCTATATTTCTCTCATCCGCTTCGGTTTCTCCGTCAGTCTGCACGTGTCAATGGATTTTTTTTTTGCTGTCAAAAATTACATCAAAATTTAACTTTATCTACACAAACGGTTTAGAGCCTAATGCAAATCCGTCATAAATGTATCAATACGTGGGTTTTAACGCCACTTAATGTAACATTGTAACGGCCGCGGATGTTTAGAGTCGTGTTATACTGTTACAGTATCAATACGTTAGTTTTAGCGCCACTTAATGTAACATTGTAACCACCGCGGGTGTGTAGAGTGGCGTTACACTGTTACAGTATCAATACGTTAGTTTTAGCGCCACTTAATGTAACATTGTAACGACCGCGGATGTTTAGAGTCGTGTTATACTGTTACAGTATCAGTACGCGAGTTTTAACCCAACTAAATGTCACATTGTTACGACCACGGATGTGTGCAGTCGCGTTAGTTATACTGTTACAGTATCAGTACGTGCGTTTTAACGCAACTTTCCCCAGCTTGTGTCTTTATAATGGGTTCAGTTATGTCGATATCTTGAGTTCTGAAACGGGTGTAGTTATTGTTGTTGTTGCTGTTGTTGGTCAGAAGGTAGCTTTCACGTGTCCGGCAGCTGTAGAGGCCCGCATGCGTCCTCTCTGCTGGAGCAAAAAAAAAAAAAAAAACAGCGCAGCGAGGTGCGCACATCTGCTGCGATTTAACGTTATGAACAGAAGGCTCCTGCCCTTCCCTCATCCCGAGCCAGCGGGATTATCCTAATTGTTGGACCTCAGGACAGAGAGGAGAATGTCCACACGACACAGGAAGGGTTTAGTTTTAAAAAAAAAAAGGATCCTGCTCTGGTAATCATCCCCATCGCCATCATTAAGGATCCATTTGATTGTGTATTTTAGCTGCGTTTTATTTACTTTACGTGATCACGTGCCACTCAAGTGGGCCGGGGGGGTCCTTAAACGCCGAATAGATGAACGAGTTAAAAGATGCCGGCGATGTGTCTTAAGTGAAGACGTGTCCACGGTTTTACTCCAGACCGTCTTAGTCAAGAGTTCAGGTTTCATAAGAGGACTCGTATCGTGTCCCATGACTGCGGATGATCTTTTCTACGTCGGTTAAAGGCAGGCATTATTTCTAATCGAATCACGGCATTTTTATAGAATTTGCGGCATTAGGTCCCAGGGTGCTTTTCCTCGTGTAACCTGTGCTGGACGCGCAGGGCCGAACTCGGCAGAGATCCGCCACGTCTCAGGGCTTTCAGCGGCCTTAATTGGATTTGTAAACGTAAAGCGGCCCAGTGAGGTTTTCCTCTTTGATGTTGTTCCTTTTTTTCCCCTCCGGTGAAATTCATGCTTTCTTTTCTTTTTTTTTCAATTAGGGTAGACTTTACTTTTATTTCTCGGACTTAACTTTCCTAAAGATTATCCTGATCCACGGTTACGACTTTCTGTTCTTGCGTTGGCCGGTAAACCTACACATGGCTGCAATGCGATTAATGCGCGATTTCGCGCATCGACGGTCCCGCTAGTTGTGAACCTGTGAGGAGACACCCCGTCAGCGCTGCCCCGGGCAGCTCGAGCTTCTCTGGGATTTTGCCCCCGGTGTGAATCCCAGCGTGTGATCAGATCAGGGAGTACCGCAGCGGGGATCGGGGGGGTATTGTACGGGGGAGCTTGTCCGTCCGCACTCCGTCTCCCACCACTGATGTGTAACCCGACGCCCCTCATCCTGCTCATAGTGCCGTCCCCCGTCCCCCCCCCCCCCGTGGGACTGCGTGCCTACGTCACTTCTCCGCCGTTTGCATGAGCGGGTGTGACCCCAAAAATATCCCCCGATGTAGATATCAACCCCCCCCCGCCCCCAGCTTGGATTCCTGTCCGGTCACAATGCTGCCGATCACAATACGTTGACGACTTTTTGCGCGTCTTGCAGGGACGAAGGAGACGGCGTTCATCCATGCGGTGATGGCGGCGGGCCTGGTCCACGCCGTCACGCGCTCCTGCAGCCAGGGCAACATGACGGAGTGCGGCTGCGACAGCAGCCTGCAGGGCGGCGGCTCCCCCGCCGAGGGCTGGCACTGGGGCGGCTGCTCCGATCACATCCACTACGGCACCTGGTTCAGCCGCAAGTTCATCGACAGCGGCGTCAAGAACATGTCGGCGGCCAAGGGCGCCTTCACCCTGCTCAGCACCACCCAGCACAACAGCGAGGCGGGCCGCCAGGTGAGGGACGCGCGGTGCGCCGCCTGGCTTGTACCTAACCACGCACGCACGCACGCACACGCACACGCACCACCCATCGTGTCAAGCGTTGATAGAGAGGGGTGGGAGGAAACGTGAGGGAAGTGGGGAAAACCCAGGGCTCCCATTTGTCCAACAGTCTCTACCGAGTCACCGAGTCCTTCCGTTTGTCCTCACGGGGTTTGGGGATGAACGGAAACGGATCCATCCAGAGTCGAACGCGTTTAGACGCCTCACACACAGCACACGGCTAGAAATAAGCCCCGCGTCTGGGGGCGAATGACAGGAAGGAGGAAAAGGAGCAGGAGAAACGTTATGAACGGTAATCTGAGAGGAAGTCGCCTCACATCTGCTGCCTGCGGAGAAAATTGCTTAGTAACAGAAATGTTTTGCTGCCAACTATTCACTAAAATGATTTCATTTCTTTACAAATCATCACAAGTATTCCGAGCCATCGGATATTACGTCACACATCCATGCCCAGAGTCTTTTCACGTGCCCACGTGCTCACGCGGGTGGAGTTTAGGAAGGGGGCTCTTCAGTCCATGTGGAGTCGCCAGCCGCTTCTTTTCACCTGACAGTAAGGAGTTTCACCAGGGGGATATAGCGCGTGGGAGGATCACGCTATTCCCCTCAGCCCCCCCCCCCCCCCCACCCCGGACAGACGCCCCTACCAACCAGAGGAGACGCTAGTGCAGCGACCAGGACACATACCCACATCTAGCTTCCCACCCGCAGAAACGGTGTCTGTAGGGACGCCCGACCAAGCCGGAGGTAACACGGGGATTCGAACCGGCAAGCCCACTTTTTACACCCAGGGTTTTATTTGTGTAGTTTTTACCATCGTGCATATCGGTTATAATCCAGTTTTACTCGACTGATGTTATGAAGGTCTTGGATACGGGACTGTCGCTGGACACAGCTGCACATGACTGTCTTACGGGGCAGCTGAACACGCGCATTAGACTGGTTTCAACAAGTCCAGTCTAACCCGCTTATCCAGACTATGTGTTTGGGAGGGACAATCAGTGTAAATGGTGTAAATGTCCAGTATTACCCGTATGATCAGCGGTGGAGGACGCTGCTGCTCTACTTCCTGGTTCACCCTGCAGGAAGTAGCAGCCTGTGCTCACCGTAGGTGGCAGTAACCAGCCATAAACTAGCCGGCCAGCACCATAGAGAAGTCATAGATGATGGACAGTCATGGACACAGTCTGACTGACACACCGGGGAGGGGGGGGCAGGGGGGTTTATAAAGGACCCGTTTAAAGCTCATCTTCTGTTGCCCCTTAAGATGCTGTTGTAAAGCTGAGTCCAGCGGTGGTCCTGAATCCATAATCTGCAGAATAGAGCCACTGAGTCAAATGATAAACCGATATGCATGATGGTACTATGAAGATGTGGCGCCAGGGTGGCGTGGCGGTTCCGTTGCCTACCAACACGAGGATCTCCGGTTCGAATCCCCGTGTTGCCTCCGGCTTGGTCGGGCGTCCCTACAGACACAATTGGCCGTGTCTGTGGGTGGGAAGCCGGATGTGGGTATGTGTCCTGGTCGCTGCACTAGCGCCTCCTCTGGTCGGTCGGGGCGCCTGTTCGGGGGGGAGGGGGAACTGGGGGGAATAACGTGATCCTCCCACGCACTACGCCCCCCCTGGTGAAACTCCTCACTGTCAGGTGAAAAGAAGCGGCTAGTGACTCCACATGTATTGGAGGAGGCATGTGGTAGTCTGCAGCCCTCCCGGGATCAGCAGAGGGGGCGGAGCAGCGACCGGGACGGATGGGAAGAGTGGGGTAATTGGCCGGGTACAATTGGGGAGAAAAGGGGGGGGGGTATTATGAAAATAAGACAGAGTTTGTAAAAAAGAGTCTTCCCTTGAGGGAGATGCTGAAGGTGTTCCAGTGGAGCAGTTGTGTAGCTGCAGCATGCCCTGACCTACCTCTTGGAGGGGTGAAGTGAAACGAGAATTTCTCCCCGTGTGTCTAAAATGTAGGACATTATTGTTTTAAACGCTGCCACGCCCCTGCAGGACACAAAGGAAGCAGTGTATGTGGTTATTGTCCACTGCCCCGGAGTGAAAGTGGAAGGTCTAAGAGGTTGAGGAAGCAGGAGGAGTCATCCAGAGACCACTGTCAGGCCCAGGGCTTTGTGGTCTCCCGGTCTAAACTGTGAGGAACACAGTTACGTTTTGTTTCCATCTGTATTAAGACAGCATGTGGTACCGGTGCGTAAAGCCCAAGACAGAGGCCTTCAGGCCAGAGCTGGATGCCGTTTCCAATCCAAGTTGTGGTCATGAGGGACGGGGTGTTAAAGAGTCCACTACGGCTTGCACATCGCCATGTACACTCGTAGTACTTTTTGAATATACTTTATTGATCCCCGTGGGGAAATTACACTCGACATTTAACCCATCCTAGCTGTGTAGCTAGCAGTAGTGGGCAGCCCCATGCAGCCCCCGGGGACCAGCTCCAGTCCGTCTTGCCCTGCCTTGCTCAGGGGCACAGGCAGGAGTATTAACCCTGACATGCATGTCTTTCTGATGGTGGGGGAAACCGGAGCACCCGGAGAAAACCCGCCGTAGACACAGGGAGAACATGCAAACTCCCCACAGAGGACAACCTGGGACTTCTTGCTGTGAGGCGACAGCGCTAACCACTGGGCCGCCCAGTATAACAAAGAGTGGATCGTGTCTATTGTTCTGCACCAAAAACATAACCCATTCTTTCTCTCTCTGTCTGTCTCTCTCTCGCTCTGTCTGTCTGTCTGTCTCTCTCTCTCTCTCTCTCTCTCTCTCTCTCTCTCTCTCTCTCTCTCTGTCTCTCGCTCTCTCTGTCTCTCTCTCTCTCTCTCTGTCTATCTGTCTCTCTCCCCCTCGCTCTCTCTCTGTCTGTCTGTCTGTCCGTCTGTCTGTCTCTCTCCCCTCGCTCTTTCTCTCTCTCTCTGTCTCCCCCCCTTGTGCTCTCATTCTCGCTCTCTCTCTCTCTCTCTCTCTCTCTCTCTCTCTCTCTCTCTCTCTCTCTCTCTCTCTCTCTCTTTCTCTCTCTCTCTGTCAGGCCATCGAGAAAACCATGTCCACCGACTGCCGCTGCCACGGCATCTCCGGCTCCTGCGCGGTGAAGACGTGCTGGCGCACCATGGCCTCGTTCGAGCGCGTGGGCGGCCTCCTGAAGGAGCGCTATGAGAGCAGCGTGCTGGTTCTGGACCGGGCCAAGAGGAAGCTGAGGCGGAAGGAGAAGGAGAGGCGCCGCACGCCCATAGCCAAGGACGAGCTCATCTTTTACAGCAAGTCGCCCAACTACTGCCTCGAGGACAAGCGGCGGGGCGTGTCGGGCACGCGCGGGCGCCGCTGCAACCGCACCTCCCACGGGCCCGATGGCTGCAACCTGCTGTGCTGCGGCCGCGGCTACAACACGCACGTGGTCCGGCACGTGGAGCGCTGCGAGTGCAAGTTCGTGTGGTGCTGCTACGTTCGCTGCAGGCGCTGCGAGAGCATGAATGACATGCACACCTGTAAATAACAAGAACAAGGAGGCGAGAGGAGGGAGGAGGAGGAGGACTCCTCTGAATGAGAATGGTGATGGAATGAGACGTAAAGGCAAAACATATCTACAAGTGCGTATTCTTGCAGATTAGTAACATGTGGGTATGGGTGTACGTAATGTTTTTCTCACTTAGGATCTCTCTCTCTCTCTCTCTCTCTCTCTCTCTCACACACACACACACACACACACACACACACACACACACACACACACACACACACACACACACACACACACACACACACACACACGCACACCCATAAAATCCTCCACAACCCCTAATGCCTCCCTCGAGAAGCCAGTTCCATGTCTCCTCATCATCATCAGATGATCTGGTACTGAATAACCCAAACATCATGAGTCACACTGATGGTCATCCCCCTGGTATTTTTAGGAGCGTTAAAACCGGTCAAAGTTTCACTTCGGCCCTGTTTACACTTGGTTTTAAAACGCGTTTTGGGCGATCGGATCACACGTGGACCGCAAGACTCGTCACCGTTTACACCTGTGTCTCCACATGCGTCCTGCTGACCACTTGTGATCAGATTTCGTTACTCCGGAGAAGAAGAAGAAGAAGAAGAAGAAGACGATTTCCTGCTCCGTCCTGTCGGGGTCGCATCAGGACGCATCAGCGTTTACACTACAGAAGATATGTGGTCAGATGTGTCCCAGACCACCTCGGCAAGTGGTTTGAGTAACCGCTTCACAAACCGTTTTGGTGGTCGTTTACACTTGTATTTAGTCCACATGTGGTCCGATCGGAAAAAACGCCTTTTAAACCCACGTGTAAACGAGTGATGGAGAGCTGGTGGATGACTTGTGTACGGCGTTTCAGGTGACACCGTGAAACGTGTCTGATAGGAGCAGAAAGGGAACGTGTGGACCTGGAGACCCGCACTCTCTCAGCGTCACACACAGCACCGTGCCTCTCCGCTTGTGTCGTGGGTAAGTTCGTGATTATTTTAGTGTGATGTACCTTCGTGAATTGTGATAAACGAATCACATTCTGATTTCCGACTTGGCAGTCCTGAGAATCAACTGATAAACCTTCCTGGAACAACAGGATTGTTGTTCCTAATTTGTGGTTCCGGGGAGCGATTAGTGTGACACAGACCCCGAGTGACGCTGGCTAGAGCTGAAAGTACCGGAGCTGTATGACGGAAGGATTCATGTTCATAAAGTAATAAAGCTTCAGCCGTCCATTCTGTAGGGGAAGGTAGATCCGGTGCCCCCGAACAGCGAAGCGGTGGCGGATGAATAATAAATACGGTAGTGAAACTGCCTACCGCTGATTTCAATTCACAACATTATTTCTGTTAATGTCCTTCTACATCCCAACAGCTGTCAAGTGAGAAGATGCACTGAGAAGTACATCCGGTGTCAATGGCCGACCCAGACTGTAAACAAACACGTGTTCTCTGTATCCGCTCCTCATCGGCCAATCAGGGGAGTGCCTTGTGCGCCGGCGTCTCCATTGGTCCGTACTTGCTGTCAATCAGTTTGTGCATCAACGAGGCTTTTAGTCGGAAGTGAGGGGGCGGATTCTTTTGGAAGAGGTTGTCGAGATAATAGCAAGCCGTTGCTGACCCCCCCCCCCCCAGGGTCGCTGGCCTCTACTTTAAGCTATTTTTATTTTATTTTGTGTTGAAGGTGGGGACAGTGCACGAGGTCAGAGGAGAAACAAAACGCCGTTTCACTGAAATGTGGTTAGCTTTCCTTGCTATCGCAGCTAATTCAGTGACCTGTGGGGTTTGTTTTGTTTTTTACTTTTTTATGCCAATATTTCTCACTTTTTGAAAATGATGATAGAGTTAATAGATATCCAGCAACATTCAGGGTACGAAAAAGTCACATTCAAAAGACCCAAAGTGCTTCAAGCGGGACTGTGTAAAACAAAAGTACTATTTTTGTAAGCTGTTTATATTTTGTAAATATTAAATTATGCTGTGCAATGATGGAAGACTTTGTGTTTTGTTGTTTTCCAAATATCCTTCGCAGACGGTTTCCGGTCGTTTCTGCGTTTCCTGTGAGGGCGTGCGGCCGTAAAACAGGCGCGCTGATCTCTGCTGAGTTTTACGTCTCGGCTCAAAAATGAATGAAGACGGTTGAGTCATTGTTCCCATGTCAGCGCTCCCCGTCAAAGAGGCCTCCTCCTCCGTTTGTTTGCCTCCACGGTCGGAAAGATCAGCATGGAAATGGGGAAAAAATGCACGGTTAGAAATCACAGTCTCCCGCGCTGTTCCCAGCGCGGGAGCTGGGAGGAGGTTGTCCCGCATTCCTCTTGCGGTGTCTAAAAACCCAACCTCTTCCTCCTCTGCCTCCCTTTCTTCCCATCTTTCTCCTTTTTTCTTGCTTCTTTTCTCTTCTTTTACAGCCCCCCCCACCCCCCGACACTTGCTACACACTCACCCAGCCCGCTGCGGCACCACCGGCACCAGCACCACCACTGACACCCACCCAGTCCCATCAGCCCCCTCTGCATGAAAGGTGGTGATATGTGAGAAGTGGCGATGCTGTGTTAAATGCCACGAGTGCTTTCTCTTAAAGAGATCCCCCCCACCCCATCCACCCGCCCCCTCCACCCCCCACCCCACCAGAACCTTGAAGCAAGGTGATTTATTAGGGAGAGGTGAGGGCAGACCGGAGACCAGCAGGCTGGAGAGGACCAAAGAAAGGCCAAACACTGGGGAATAATTGGTGTCAGTTTGCCCCTGACATTTGCCCCTGACAGGCTGCACATGAGCCCGTGTTGCTCGTGTTGTAACATTTCATGGGCCACATGAAAAGCTGTGGTTCCCTTCCTGGGCCGCCGAGCAAGAAAGAGAGAGAGAGAGACAGGACGGGCAGCGGATTCGCGGTTGTAAGTTTTGCACAGTAGTTACTGAACTAACGGCTCGAGAGACAAGCGGACTCCTCCGGTGTCAGGTGGTTTCAGATTTGACATGTTTCCCGTTAACCTGGAAGCATCGTCAGTGTGAACAGTAGCCTCTGTTGTTCCTGTTTACCGAAGGGATGCAGAATCCGATCTATAGCAGGGTGTAGGCCTCGCCGGCGATATGAAGAAGGGCTCTATTTGTGTCAGTCGATCCATGAAACACAAATCAAACCCCCCTGTCTCGTAACACTCAAGGATGTTGCGGGGAACTTGGTGACACTGGCTTTTGTGTGAAGCAAATGTGCTTCATTCAAGCTTTGCACAGACGGGTTTGGAACAGGATCTATATCCACGTCCTGTTCATATGTATTTCATGGTTCGGTTTCTATGAATGCCGCAGTGCGTTCAAGCATAAACCTTTACAGCCGAGCCAATATTTTATATATATATATACACTACCGTTCAAAAGTTTGGGATCACCCAAACAATTTCGTGTTTTCCATGAAAAGTCACACTTATTCACCACCATATGTTGTGAAATGAATAGAAAATAGAGTCAAGACATTGACAAGGTTAGAAATAATGATTTGTATTTGAAAAAGATTTTTTTTACATCAAACTTTGCTTTCGTCAAAGAATCCTCCATTTGCAGCAATTACAGCATTGCAGACCTTTGGCATTCTAGCTGTTAATTTGTTGAGGTAATCTGGAGAAATTGCACCCCACGCTTCCAGAAGCAGCTCCCACAAGTTGGATTGGTTGGATGGGCACTTCTTTGAGCAGATTGAGTTTCTGGAGCATCACATTTGTGGGGTCAATTAAACGCTCAAAATGGCCAGAAAAAGAGAACTTTCATCTGAAACTCGACAGTCTATTCTTGTTCTTAGAAATGAAGGCTATTCCATGCGAGAAATTGCTAAGAAATTGAAGATTTCCTACACCGGTGTGTACTACTCCCTTCAGAGGACAGCACAAACAGGCTCTAACAGGTACTATTTAATGAAGATGCCAGTTGGGGACCTGTGAGGCGTCTGTTTCTCAAACTAGAGACTCTAATGTACTTATCTTCTTGCTCAGTTGTGCAACGCGGCCTCCCACTTCTTTTTCTACTCTGGTTAGAGCCTGTTTGTGCTGTCCTCTGAAGGGAGTAGTACACACCGGTGTAGGAAATCTTCAATTTCTTAGCAATTTCTCGCATGGAATAGCCTTCATTTCTAAGAACAAGAATAGACTGTCGAGTTTCAGATGAAAGTTCTCTTTTTCTGGCCATTTTGAGCGTTTAATTGACCCCACAAATGTGATGCTCCAGAAACTCAATCTGCTCAAAGAAGTGCCCATCCAACCAATCCAACTTGTGGGAGCTGCTTCTGGAAGCGTGGGGTGCAATTTCTCCAGATTACCTCAACAAATTAACAGCTAGAATGCCAAAGGTCTGCAATGCTGTAATTGCTGCAAATGGAGGATTCTTTGACGAAAGCAAAGTTTGATGTAAAAAAAATCTTTTTCAAATACAAATCATTATTTCTAACCTTGTCAATGTCTTGACTCTATTTTCTATTCATTTCACAACATATGGTGGTGAATAAGTGTGACTTTTCATGGAAAACACAAAATTGTTTGGGTGATCCCAAACTTTTGAACGGTAGTGTATATATATATATATATATATATATATATATATATATTATTTTATTTATTTTTTACATTATCTATCTCCACATCTGCTGTTCTCATCGGGTCCAAGCTTCCCTCGGAGCTGACGGGGTCCATGCCAGTAGCTGTTAGAGAATGAATGTAGTGCAGCCGGCGCCAGTGACCTCTAATCACCGGGGGGAAGAGGCTCGGAATGCATCGATCAATAGAAATCACTACACGATCTAATGATTCTTGTCTGTCCGCTTTTGTGCGTTGTTCTGCTACACAGCTCCTTCTCTGGTGCACCTCCTCTCGCTTCGCTCTCCTGCTTTTGGCGTCTGGATGTTCTCCTCTCCCCCCCTGACGTGTACGCTTGGGTTTTCCGTGCTACGTAGGTGCTCTTCCCAAACCGGCGAGTCAAGTCAGATTTATTTGTGTAGCCCTAAATTACAGCTTAGTCCCACCGGCTTTTACAATCCCAGCTACACGACGTGATGTGTTATTTACACACTGGGCCCGGCACACGGTCCTGACACCACATCCCCACTCAATGCCTTGTTTCCTTTAGAATGAAATGATATCGTGACATGGAATTATGTACATTTCATGTTAGATGTTCATGTTAATTATGCAAGTGGTTTGTGAAGTTTTATTTCTTACCCTTTTTCTCCTAGTTTGACATGTTTAAGTCCCCGTTTTCCTGAACAAGGCTAAGCTAACTGCTAGCCCATGCAGACCGGCAGTTCCGGTAACCCCGAGGGCGGCCTGGCGGCGGCCTGGCCTGGCCTTGACTGTGTTTTTAGTGTCGTCGTGAGGAGTGCAGGGAGGTGTATCGAGGGTGTCTGGCTGAGACAGCTGGCGCTGGATCGGCTGAGGGATCCTGGTCTGCTGCATCCTGTGGGCTCAGGGACCACGGCCCTGACCGGAGCTGCGTCCAAGGAGGTAACACCGAGGGCGGTCTGACGGGACGCAGAAGCGGGGCAGGCTAAGCTAACTGCTAGCCCATGCGAACCGGCAGTTCTGACAGTCATCCTGGCTGGCGTTCGTTCTCCTGGACAGTGATTCTTTTTTGTTTGTTTGTTTGTTTTGTTTAGATATGTGTGTTAGTTTGGATATATGTGTTAGTTTGGATATGTGTGTTCTTGTAGTTTGGATGTGTGTTTTTGTCTTTGTGTTGCACTGCTGTGGGCTGGGGAAATGATGTTTCATGTGTGCAAGTGCATGAAATGAAATTACATGTTTCTGATTCCTGAGGGTTCACCATTGCATGCCCCCTGCGGTGGTTTGGGGAGGGGGGGTCATAAACGACCACATGCGTCCCCCAATATACACACTGAGTCGCCGTCACTTGTTTTTCTTTGCCAGCTGTAGGTTTCTCTGTGACAATGTAAAACGTGTCATGTGATTTCCTCCATGTCTACCTGCAAGGGTCACTGGTGGCATTGGCAGGCCATGGTCTCCATTCCTGGCTCCCCACCCAGGGACATGGCCAGTTATGTTCCCGGGGACACCTGGCCGAACCACAGGCAACGCGGAGACATAAACTGTGAATCTCAGCATTGTGAGGCTCGTGTATTAGTTCACCGTGCCACCTGGGTGCTCGTGTGATTTTTGAGGTATTTTAGTGCAACTTTAAATCTGGCTACAATTCACCTCGTCAGTGAAAGAAATGCATAACTTTGCTACGCTTTGCTACAGCTGATAGCAAATTAGAACAAAAATACCAGTGGATGTAGTTAGAAGCGATGGGTTCACACTCCTTTTCACTTTTTCTTTGAGACAAAACAGATGGATCTGGAATCCCATATTAGGTATGGAATGATGTGCCACTATAGAGGTCTGGATTTGACCTCTTATTAACTCAGTCTTGCGCTGTGACAAAATTTGCAAAATTGTTGCAGAACACAGCAACCCCACCGTATTCGTCCTGATCTTTGCCCATTTCAGCCATATCCCGTCTCTTGAACCATGGCTAATATGAGTAACACAGTATGTGAAAGTGCCATATAAGGTAGCAGGGGACATAACTTTGCACAAGTGTCCTGATGAACGTTTCTTAGATATTATGTGTAGGTAGAAGCCCTGTGTGCAGGCCCATTATCCAGCAGCTGCTGCAGCCAGCTGGCACGAACACGTTGATAATGCATCCTCAGAATACCTTGGAGGCTCTACGGGATTGTTTTTATCATACAGACTGGAAGCTGCTCTGCATTACACAGCGTGGACTGTGATTGGCACTTTAACTGCATTATAGAGGGTCAATGGGTCATGATGGCTGCAGCTGCAGGGTGCTCAAAGTATGTGCCAAAAAAGCCAGATGAGGTTCCAAGCAACTTTTCTCTCAATCCACGGGTGTTAAGAACTAGAGAGCTTCTCCCATAGAAAATCTCCTGTTTTATCTTATTAGCTAAGATGGGACGTGTCAGCGGACTTCTCTTTAAGTTGCCTGCTATTGAGAAAAGTGAATGCAAGATCCCGGAGCAGAAGTATTTTAGCCATGGGCATCTGGTACGTGAGTTGAAGAAGGCAAAGAATGTGAACCTTCTTTTATCTCATTGCCTCCTTTGGCATTGCAGAACTATCTGTATAAAAGGCCAGAATTTTTTTCTAAACTTTTGCAGCATCCCTTTGGCACACGACTCCTACATACTGTAGTTCTGTCAATATATATCTAATTCATTTTTCGGGGCACATTGGTCCACAGTTATAACACGTTGCTACTATCTGTGAATGTTCAAACTGTACATCTAAACTCACGTGTGTGTTATGTTTTCACCATCCACTAATGTTAAAGGAAAAACAAAGCACATTTGTATGTATGCACAAACATCTTTACAGCGGTTTTGCTGTCTGCAAACGATGATGTGAAATGGTAGGAACGTGCACAGGAGCATCATCCACTTCAGGACTCAGGAATCAGGACTCAGGAGTCACGACTCAGGGACACTTCAAACTGTCAGGTCGTCAACACAAACTTTGTACCTTTATTCATCCGTTGCATTTAGAACATGACTGATTATTATCTTCACCTGTTCTTCTCGATTCTGTGGCTCTCTGTTAACAGCCCAACCTATCTACTGGAATCACGAGAACGACCGGAATTTCACTCCCACCTAAAACGACCACGGGCGGTCAAAATGACGGCCGGTTTTTAATCTCTATAGTCTGTCAAGATAAATACCCAATTGAGATATTAACGCATTACATATGTTAGTATGTCTGTTATGAAACTAACTGACACCAAAAATGGCCGCTGTCCAACAGCCTATAAATACTGCAACGCCCCGGTGGTAGTCATGGCGCGTCTGTAAAGACATGTTGGAAATAGTCGAAAATCAAGTTTAGACTATTTCTCTCCACTGGAGGACGCTAGTGTGTGTCTAGGACAGAGCAATGAACTTCACGAAGGAAATGACGCAACGAACGCACGTTAAACAGTGACATCATGACATGCACGATGACGCGGAGTTATGCGCCGTCATTTTGACCGCTCATGGTCCTTTTAGGAAGCTCTTATAACTTTTTGTGCAATTGCTCTAAAACTCATTTTAATGCAAATATATGCAATTTTAGGAGCATTCAGGGAGCGGCAGGTCTGTATCTTTTTTTCACAAAGTTGTTAAAGTTTGAAAATCCAAAACCATCAAATTGATGGCCTTGGTGGTTCTGGTGTTTAAAGCTTCAGCATGATCAGTCTACTCTATAGCCAGCTGAGGCTATAGAGACATTCCTGAAGCAGGCAGAAGAAAAGAAAAACAGCCATTTGGCTGAAGAGTAAAGATCGATGGGAGTAAAGGAGAGCAGCGTCGTCTCTGGCTGAAGGTTTTTTTTTACATTACAACAAATCATTCCAGTCATTTCTCAGGTTGCCGACTGAGTGTGTGACTGTGTGTCGGTGGCTTCATGGCACGTCAGTGGAGGCGCTAACGTCTCAGTATTTGCAGCATTTGATTTGGGCCAGGATGAAGTTAAATCAACCTCCTCCCTCTGTTTGGGGTTTAGATTACTGCTTGTTGACAAAATTGGGTGAATGAGTTGCTCAACAAGCCGTTTCAAGCCAAGGGTTTAGTCGGTCTTTTATTACTGGATGTTTCTGGACTGCTGTGCTGGCTGCTTCAAGCCAAAGCCAGCCAGCTCTCCCTCTGGCCTGTTTTTCTTGAGAGCAGTGGAAAGGTTGGATGTGATTCAGAGCGGAGTTATGAATTAGATGTTAGCATGAGACAAGAGCCGTGTGCTTGGGTAGATTAGCAGGATAATGATGCTCATCCCTTATCTCATTAGCCTAAACATGTAAGACTGACGTCCATGAACATGTAGGAGATCTGAATCCAAACATGAACGGAGCCCAACTCCCTCCGCCTCCCTCTCATCCTTCCAGACTATCTATCTATATCTATCTATTTACTATGTCTGTCTGTCTGTCTATCTGACAGAAAGAGACACACAAAGAGAGAGACAGACAGACAGAGACAGACAGACAGACAAAGAGAGACAGAAAGAGAGAAAGAGAGACAGACAGACAGACAAAGAGAGAGACAGACAGACAGAGACAGACAGACAAAGAGAGACAGACAGAGGGAGAAAGAGAGTCAGACAGAGGGAGGCAGGCAGACAGACAGACAGACCGAGAGAGAGAGATCTTTTCACCCTACACTGGGAGGATGTGGAGGTTGGAGGAGGTGCGTCTTGCTTACATTAATGTCCTTGGCTGCATATTGCTTAGCAACATGCCAATACAATTACAGTGGATACCCCGGCCTGCTCGTGACCACAGCAGCCGCTGCAGAGCTGGGCCTTGGCAGCGCGCTGGACGCTGACAGTTAACTGGCAGGTCCTCCATGATTTCAAAGCCTGTGCATTGTCCAGGGTTATTTAAGATGCATATTGGCGTGTTTGTGGACTGGAGACTGCCACAATAACAAACCAAATGAGGAGGGAACTGGACAGAGGTCCATTCCACAAACACACCACTGCATCCATGGACTCATGTTACAGGCTAGGTTGAAGTGGGAGTGCTGCATAGTGCATGCTGAAGGCTGCACGCTAGAGGTAAGAAAGAGTCAGGCATCATCCAACCCGATGATTACGTCTCGTGTGTTCCCTTCCCGCCTGTCACATTTGACCTCATGTTTCTAACGGCTGTGAGTCATGGGTGGAGATTATTGCTGAGCCTTCTGGGGGGGGCAAAGTTCAATGATAGAACACTGATACATTGATAAACCCAATTACATACTCTCATTCCATCCTCTTTCCTCTCCCATCCAAGATAAACACATACTGTACTGATACCACCAGAATCAGAACCAGTTACACTTGGGTCGTTTCATTTCATGCACTTGCGCAAATGAAATGAAACGAAACATCATTTACCCAGCCGCCAGCAGTGCAACACAAAGACAAAAACTACAAGAACACACATATCCACACTAACGCACATATCCAAACTAACCCATATATCCAAACTAACACACATATCCACACTAACCCATATATCCAAACTAACACACATATCCAAACTAACACATATATCCAAACTAACACACATATCCAAACTAACATACATATCCACACTAACACACATATCCACACAAACGCATATATCCAAACTAACACACATATCCAAACTAACATACATATCCACACTAACACACATATCCACACTAACACACATATCCAAACTAACACATATATCCACACTAACACACATATCCACACTAACACATATATCCAAACTAACACACATATCCAAACTAACATACATATCCACACTAACACA